>NC_073355.2:34401166-34704000 GCF_027580225.2 Misgurnus anguillicaudatus | reverse complement strand
GGGTCTTAAGTTTCCCCTTATGAAAATTAACCATGGTTTTATTGTGTTTAGTAAAAAAAGTTTAGTAACCATTGTTTTTTGGTGCATTGATTACTATCAGCAAAACCATGGTTTTACTACACGAACCATGGTTTAACTATGGTTTTTAAAACCACGGTTGTCAAAACCATGGTTATTTTGTGGTTACCATGGTTTTACTACAGTAACCATAGTTTTTTGGTTTTAACTGTTAGTAAAACCATGGTTAATTTTTGTAAGGGTCACGTGTGCCTCGGACATGCTTCGGGTATAATAATAGCGGCATAAAATGTATGTGTTTTTGCTGAACGGACCCGAAGACCCAAACTCTCTCGCGTGTGTGCGTCAATGTCCTTTTCAAACCTCTCCTCTGTTTGCCAAGAGCACTTGCGACATTGTGTGGCTGGTGGTAGGTCAATTTTTGGTTGAGACAGACATGTCAGTCAATTTTAAATGTACATTTTAGCGGTTACCTTGGTGTCGTCGTCGTCAGATAACAAAGTAAACCAAATGGAGCAGCTCGCCAAATTGGTTGCGAGACCAGCGGGTCTGACTGCTGTGTGCGGGGCTGCAGACTGCACACATGTCGGTGTCGTTTACATTCGGGTCCAGTCGGGTTAAAAAAAATTGCCAATGGTTCGGGTTTGCCTCGGGTCGGGTCTTTTGTTTAAAAAAAATTATTTATGCACGTTGGGTTCGGATATAATGTGATTCCAGTCATTTCGGGTCGGGTACATTTCTTTGGACCCAAGAAGACCTCTACACATATGTGTTTTAAGATATGTCAGTGCAAGTAGTTTTTTTATTTGGACAGCTTACATTTATGTATGTATATATATATATATATATATATATATATATATATTAGTGATGCACCGATGTATCGGCCACCGATATTTATCGGCCGATTTTTGATGAATTTGAAACCATCGGCATATCGGCAATAGCACGAGAAAGGCCGATACCGATTGTTTATTAAATAATGGATTTCTTTATGCAGTTAAATGTAAAAAATGAGTTAATGATGTTAATAAAATAAATGCTGAATAGCAAAAACCACCTTTGAAGGTTGTCATGCTGTCTTATTATATTTTGTTAATTTGTGCCTCTCTTATTATGTTGGTCAGTTGAATGTTAATTAGATCCAATCCATGTTCAGTAAAAATAATTTGATGCAGAAATAAACTAGCTAATAGACCAACTGTATAGTATTGTATACAAGTGTTTAATATTGGTATCGGTCAGAAGTTGTCTGTTTAAATCGGAATCGGTACCGGCCCAAAAAATCCTATCGGTGCATAATAAATCCTGCATGCCTTTGGGTGATCGATCTAAATTAGTTGATATGATTAATGCATAACGTGTTGAGAAACAGTTGAGAAAAAAAGAGCATTTGCAATTCATAAATAATTTTGTTTTGTGTGAGCACAATAAAAGAAATTACATTTTTTCTTACTAATCTGATCTGTGCGTTTCAGAATAAGAGCTCAGAAGATCATCATACCCTACAGCTAAGCAACGACTGAAAGTAAAGTGAGATACAGAAAGAAACTGCACTATAGGTCTTAAAGAAATGAAAGATAACAGAGGAAATAGCTTTGAGCAAGTGTCTGGGTCTCTGCGTACAATACATGTACACACAAGCCCCCCGGTCTGTTAGCTTTGCAAGTTTCCTCTCTTTCACATGTTCAGTCTTGCATGATTCCTATTCCATGCAACATAAATCCCACAATGCATCACTGCCTCAAAGCAATATGGTCCTCCAACAGTGACACACACTGAACGTAACTCATCCATTTTGTCCTTTCATCAGGCCAGTTATTCACTTTCACAATAAGAACTCCATTAACCCCTGTGCAACAAAAAACAGATTTAAATCTTCAAAAGCTCAATATATAGGCCATTGCATCATTGATTTGATTCCCATTAAATGCACTTACTAAGAAAATGTATAGCGCTCTTTAATGCACTATCCTCTAATCAATTCATCCATGCTATTTCTGTACATTTTGTGCATTACTACCCATTCACTCTTCAAAACCTTTTGTCCTCGTCCACAGGGCCGGCGGGATGGCGTATGCACCTTCCCCCTATGAAATTCCATCAGACTCTTAATAATATAAAGGAGCTTCACCATGCCATAGAAAAACCATGCTACTCCCAACTGAGGTCTCCTTTGACCGGAGCATAGCATAGTCTGAGACAATCTTAATACAACGTATAAACAGGGTAACACGTGCACAGGCATCAGAGACCAGTCTAGAAGCTTCTGTGACCTTTCACTTTTACCTATGTGCGTTTGTGGCAGTTCAAAACCAAAACTCTTCAGAAATGTGCGTTTGAGATGAAAGATCAATAGTTTGACCTTTGGTGATATTACATGTGGCATTAGGCGTGACAAAGTTTGCCAAGTTGATCAAAAAAACACAGTGTACCCACACAAACCACATTTACACTGTAATTTTCCATTACGGGTTTTGTGTGACTTTAAAAAAATTAAATATTGTTAATACAGCAGAGATAATTGTAAAAAAAACATGTTTTGCTTTTATAATTTTTCTGTATCACCATAACAACGTGCGCTTGGAAATGAACTCGCCCTTGCTGTCTGAAATACCACTGGAGTTTGTTTTTGAAGTCGGGCCTAATTAGAACAGACTGCGGATTTTAAAACAGACCATTGACCTGTGATGTAAAAAGCGACCCGCTTGATTTTCGAGATTTAATAGTGAACTTTTCTTAAGAAGAACAGACAGAGATAAGTGACACTTCAATCATTTTTAGTGCTTGTAAAGTAATCGCACGCTACATTTGACAATTTAAATGGGCTATTTTTCTTTCCACAGTACCCAAGTATGACATTTACTTTTTTTTACTTTTATTACTTTTACTACAATTTATCCGTTTAGCACAGGGGTTTTTAAATTGTGGGTCGGCACCATAGGCTATGGACATGGTGTCCATGACGTCACCTACAGGTTTGTGAAAAGCTTTTTTAAAGCCAATAGTTGGCAGAGCCTGCCGTCGCAATCTTGGCAGCGCATCACCGAAAATGGGTAAAGAGGTGGAACGTGGGTGAAGCTCAGGTGGCTGGTTGCTGAAACCACGGCCACCTAAGCTCAATGGTAGTGACAGCAGCGGCAGTTTACCCATCACTTAAAGGGACACTCCACTTTTTTTGAAAATAGGCTGACTTTTTAGCTCCTCTAGAGTTAAACATTTGATTTTTACCGTTTGGAATCCATTTAGACAATTTCCGGGTCTGGTGGTACCACTTTTAGCATAGCTTAGCATAATCCATTGAATCTGATTAGACTATTAGCATCGCGCTAAAAAATAACCAAAGAGTTTCGATATTTTTCCTATTTAAAACTTGACTCTTCTGTAGTTACATTGTGTACTAAGATTGACGGAAAATTAAAAGTTGTGATTTTCTAGGCAGATATGGTTAGGAACTATACTCTTATTCTGGCGTAATAATCAAAACTTTGCTGCCATAACATGACTGCAGCAGGCTCAATGATTTTACGTAGCGCCTGAAAATAGTCCCCTGCTATTGAAAGTAACCAAGGGGACTATTTTCGGGCAGTGCGTAATATCACTACATTTGCTGCAGCCATGTTACAGCAGCAATCCTTGATTATTATGCCAGAATGAGAGTATAGTTTCTAGCATATCTGCCTAAAAAATCGCAACTTTAAATTTTCCGTCGGTCTTAGTACACAATGTAACTACAGAATAGTCAAGTTTTAAATAGGAAAAATATCAAAACTCTTTGGTTATCTTTAGCGCGATGCTAATGGTCTAATCAGATTCAATGAATTGTGCTAAGCTATGCTAAAAGTGGTACCGCAAGACCCGGAGATCGTCTGAATGGATTCCAAAACAGTAAAAATCAAATGTTTAACTCCAGGGCAGCTGAAAAATGAGCATATTTTCAAAAAAAGTGGAATGTCCCTTTAAGTGGCGACACCCTTAATTATGCAGAACTTTAAGGATTAATATAATTTAAATGGAGTTACAAAAAAATTCAACCCCTCACAGTTGTCATGAAGGGCAAAATTTGCTATATCAGGGGTGGGCAACTCCTGGTCCTGAGGGCCAGTGTCCCTGCAGAGTTCAGCTCCAACCCTAATCTGAAGTCTTCAGGACTGGAAATGACATTCAGGTGTGTTCGATTAAGGTTGAAGCTAAACTCTGCAGGACTGCGGCCCTCGATGCCCACCCCTGAGCTATATAGACCAAAACCGCTTTTTGTATCAGGTTGTAAGAACATTAATTTCTGTTGTAAATTTGGGCATTTTAACATGGAGGTCTATGGGAATTGACTCCCTTTTGGAGCCAGTCTCTAGCGGCCAGTCAATGAATTGCAGTTTAAGTCAATTCCGTGTTTGCTTCGCTATAGAGATCGGAAGGTTGACCCTTGGTCGGGACTTACTAGTGAGTCTCACAGTGGGATCAGGTGGCAATGGTTTTGATACCAGGTATTTTGCGACATAAATTTTCGGTATTTCTAAATGTATTTTTTCTGCATAATATTTTGGTGGATCTTGAGATTGATCATACCCGTCTAAGTGAGTCGCAAAATGAAAAAGTTTGGAAACCGCTGATTTTTTTATTCAAAGAGACTTAAAATTGAGCAGATAATGACACAAATCTTTTCTACATGAACTAGTCCATTAACCTGTGCAGAATGCCCGGTGCGACCTAAATACTAATGAGGTATGGGAGCGTTAATCTTTTTACAGACCAAAAAATAAGATGTCTGTCTTTGTTACTTTAAAATGTGAATTTTTTGTTAAACGGTGCAAATATGGCATTTTCGAAAGTACTCAGAAGTTGAATAGTGAATCAGAGATAGAGGCACAAAAAAGGCAAAGGAATACACAAGTTCAAACAAAGAACGAGAGATTACAGCATCAAAACCGGAGAGGTGAAGAGGATTCAAGTAAAAGAAACCTTTATACTCTTGCTAAAGCCTTTATTCAGACAAACACCCACACTAGCACAGCTTAACAAAAATTTGAAGTAATTCTCAAACGCACACACTGTTTTCAGTCATACTCCAGCACACACCGACATTCACCCACAGCTGAAGAGAGAGACGCAGATTAAATAATGATTTTAGTCAGCCTTGGGTGGGTATAAAAAGTAAAGAGTTAAGAAAAAGGCAAATAAGAGAGATTAATGATGAAGTCAGTCAGTGAGATTTGGAGGACTGGATGAGAGGGTAAGAAGTCGAGCGCAGGTGATGCCAACTGCTCTGTGTTTTGAGTTATCGCTGGAGTTTCTCATCAGCACGCAGTTCGTATTTCACGGCATGAAATTAAGCAGCAATATACTGTTGTGAGATCAGACATCAGGAACAAGCTATGGCTCATTGCCAGACAGCATGCTGGGAGTTTTAAGTGTAGTGACACTGACAACTGTTCCCTGAGAGGTGCAGTCTCCCTACATGAAATGCTGGATGTTAACACCTATTTTATTCCGATATTTACACAAACACTTCCCAAAAATATTGTGCGTAAGACTCGCTGTGGTACCCAGCAGTAACCACAATGGAAAACCCCAAATAGTCCAAATATGTGTCTGAGTAAGGGACAACCACATATGCTATTGACAATCACATTTATTCAAAAGAAAACAAGGAAAACAGAATTAAATAATTAACTTCAATTTAAAAATCTTCTAATTTAATTAAATCCTCTCAAGGCAGGAGAAATGTGTCGCTAATGGGTTCCAAACACCTGCTGCAGTCGTACGCACACGATCTAATCGCTTTTGATATCAGTCCAAAGATTTTGTGAGATAAAATCGTGGAGTAAATGATCTTCAATTATTGCCGCGACTCGCGTGCAGATGTTTAATGGAGATTTGATTGAAGTGACTCTCACAATACAGGCTCTTGTTGCTGGCGGACAATTCGTGACAAATGTGAATTCCTTACAAAACAGATTCTGGGTTCGCTGCCAAAGTCATTACTGGATCTTTCGGAGTTTTGGGTCTAGGGAGAATATGTGCAGTCTAACATTAGATTTATGAACAGATTCGCGTAGCGTGTCTGTGTGTGTGTGCACTTGCGACTACTGAGTTCCAAAGACTTTGAATTATGGGTATTTCAAAGGGAACAGGAGCCAGTGTTGAGGGTATTTAGTTGTTTGAGTTGGCAAAGTCACTTGCCCCTTTAATTACAGCAACAACAGTAAATAATTGCCAATTAGGAGTAAATGTGTTTCTCTTCACGCATTGATCTCTTTGAAATCAATACGTGTACACTCACACAAAAATTCTCATTATTTATACACAAAACAGAGGCAAGTCTGTCATGGTGTTGCTTTGAGTTTATCCCTGTCACACAGATACCAATGGTAGAACAACTAGACCACACGTACGCAATAATCATGAACAAGGAAAAAATATATATTAAATATATAACACAGATATATATTATAGGGTTCTTTTTCCTTGTTCATGATTATTGCGCACATGTGGTCTAAGTTGTTCTTAAGTTTTTGCAAACATTTAGAAGAAATCTTAGTATGAAAGTTTTTGTTGAATCATGATTTGTAAGGTAAAACGTCCGTATGTGTACGCATGCTTAGTGAATGAGACCCACTGTCTGGGAGTGCTCGAATTGAGGCAGGGCTGAGGTGGTGCCGAACCTCCAATAAGCATTGAAGGACCCCCTATAAAGCATAAAAATATATATTAGGGGGGTCCCCTGGTTTTTATTAAAATTAAAATACTACATGAATTTAAAATTCTCATGCTTGCGCTGCCACAAAGAGATAAGGTCCATTATTTGTCCCAATTTTGCAATAAACTAGTCAAAAAGATCTCTGTCTGAAATAAATGTAAACTCTCAACTGCACCTGACATTGTTTTCTGGAGAAATTGACAAATTGTTAAGAGCAGTGGCGGATGCAGAACGTGACATATGGGTGGGCATGGATTAAGTCCGGGTGGGCCTGAATCTATGGGTGTCACTTTTGAATAAGAAACTATAACAAGTCTATAAAATTCGTCAAAACTTCAGAACACTAATTTAAACAGCATACACACACACCCGAACTGCACGTCACATTTTTGACATTATTGATACTTTAAATTGTAATGCAACGTGACATTTATTAAGCCTTTTTGGTAAAACAATATTGGGCTCTCATAGCCTACAAAAAAGAACCTGCACACAGTGACAGGAAATATAAATGAACCCAAAAAAACCTTATACTTTTTTAAATAACCTATTAAAGTGTTTAAATAAATACGGCTACTAAATGCTTAAAATGAAGCTTATAACATCATTTTCTCTTCATGCAAATCACTAAAAATATATTTTCGTTCTCACATATTTAAGTTAACTTACTAAATAAAGAAAGAAAAAGGGAATTGCTAGAATAATGTTAGACTCTGGGGTTAAACGAAATGACAAATAAATAAACATTTAATATACTTTTTGATGAGCACAAGAGCAAGCCTACTCGTGAAGAGCGGAGCCGAGGAGCGCGCATATCAGACGTGAACGAAAGGAATAATGGATTTAATGCTTTCACTTCATTTCCTGACAGTTTCACTTGTTAGTGAGGATAGTAATGGCTAACAAGATGACGCCGAATTACATACAACATAATTACCTAACTAAATCTGAGAGAATGCAAACACATTACAATATTTTTTCCTCCGCCCGACGGCCAAGGCGCATCATTTTTTTTTAGCCCGACAGGAATTCGCCATAGCCCGTAATGGACGTCGGGCAAGCGATTTTGCGAGGTTTGTTTTGTAGAAAGACTTTCTTTAAAGTGAATTTCGTTTTGTATAAATTGTATCTTAATATTAATCAATGTTTGATCAAACAATTGCCTCGATTGAATAAATAAGAAGCAAACCAAGAACGTCTGTGGTGTGGATTGAAGTGAACCCACTATATTTCCGCAGCCTACGTCTTTCTGCTTTAATGCATTTCTTAAATTAATGTCTCAATTACACAGTAGGCTTATAGGTTGTTATGATAGGCTATTTGTTGCTTAAAAGCAATAGGCTATATTGTATAAAGTGTAGCAATAAACGTGGCGTGACTTATAGTGCTGCTATATATCGCTATATCAAACAACATCACTATGATCAGATGTTTTCTTTCTATTTTTTACCCCGCTGTCATATTTGTTGTGTGTTTATGTTATTGAGAGGAAAGCGCGCAGCACATATTTATAACGTGTTGTTATTCAAAATACGTTTTCTACTTGCTTGCAAAAAAAGTTCTCAAAGTGATCATGGCTGAAAGCTGCTCGGGAATATTTCATTATAACGCAACATTCAACTGCTTTAATAGTTTTTAAATAGTTATCAGGCTTACTTATAATTTTACTGTTTTTAACATAACATGCAATAGATAAATTACTAGAGCCCGACCGATTTATCGTTTTGCCGATTTTATCGGCCGATATGAGCATGTCGCAGATATATCTGTATCGGCGTATAAGCCGCAGATATGAAGCCGATATGAACGTTCCTTACAGAACACATTAAATGCTTTTGAAAGATGTAAGTACTTGTTTGTCCAGCAGAGTGCGCCCTATTGGTTGCTAATGGCGACTCAGGTCACTCACTGTACATCTGGTATTAAGACGCGCTTTGGTCGATTGGATTATAAGTGGACGAGAGAGACACATTCCTGTTTACATTTGGTGGTTTTAATCAGTCTTTTTTGTCCACTTGCGAGTTGTTTCAAACGCAAGCGGAAGAAATGACGCGAGGCGGAGAAAGGACGCGTATAAACTGACGCGCAGTCTGTGGGAGTACAGCTGCTTGTGCTGTTACATGCTCATTTCAAAGCAATTGATTAAATAAGCTCGCGCAACTTTACACCCTTTCTTAAATAAAAGAGGCGGAGAGCAGACGCTTTAGTTTTATAAAAGTTTAAAGTCCCGGCAGAACACTGTGGGTTCGTGTTATAAAAAAGTTGTGCAGTACATTAAACATTAGCCTACATCAGTATGTTGTCAGTAATTCAAGCATTGTCGTCTTAACGGTAAGTTTTTAATTAATTTGTGAAGTCCATAACTTACTCTAAAGCTTATAAACAATGACTTTAAAATAAGCCCAATATAACATTATTCTCATCAAAACTGACAATGATTTAAGTTATATGTGTTTTGTTTTGTTAGTGTTTAAAAGTTATTTATAATAAGTCAAGTTTACTGTTTTGTGCACTTAATTTATATCAGAATCATTTTGGATAATAAAGTTTATTGTTAACTTGTAAAACACACCTGCCTATATTACATATCTTTGTCACGTCATTTTAAGTGTTTGATCACCACATTTGTGGTGTGATCATAGAGTGATCATTGCAAAAAGTATTTATATATAGTATATTCTGTTAATGTATATAGTGTATTCTATGTACAGTACTGTAGTAGTATAATATACTGTAGTATATGTGTACTGTACTATAATATGCACATAATGAATATCGGCCGATATATCGTTATCGGTCTTTTTTTACTCTTTAATATCTGTATCGGCATCGGCTCCAAAAAATGCATATCGGTCGGGCTCTATAAATTACACCACATAAAGTAGTATACATGTCTAACTATACAGAGTAGTATTTTTTACATTTCTGATTGGGCGGGCCAGCTGTCAATCTGTCAATCTGTCAATCATAGCTCCGCGCCTGGTTAAGAGGCTTTAAAAAATTATTCTCAAACTATTATTTCACACTAATTTGAGTGGTAAAAATGGTTAGGGTTTGAGTGAAGCAATTTGAGTTTTGAGTTTTTGAGATTTCTTTGATTAAAATGTTGATGCGGGACTAACACAAAAATGTTGATCCAGTATCCCATCTTACTTTGTAAAATCACCGCGACCCTTTAATGAGCAGGGTGGGCTTGGCCGGGAAGTGGGGAATAATATTTGACATAACTCGAACAATGCTGTCTGGACTCAAACAACATCTTACTTATTTGACAGCTATTCAAAACAGTTAAAAAATTAACAAGTTATTTCAACTTTCTTGACAAGTGAGGAGTTGAATGAGAAAAAAATAAGTTGAATGGGCTTAAGTTATTAAGTCATAACTATAATTTATAGCAACTAGTCAAAAAAGTTAAAATTACTTATTAATTTAAGTTGTTTAATTTGAGTTGTTTAACTTAAACATTTAAGTGCAACAAGAAATTCTTACAATGTAACTGTATAATTTTGTCAGAATATATTTATCTTATTTATTTATTTATTTTAAATGTATTTATTGTATTTATGTTTCTTTACATTTTCTATACACATTGCATTTTCCTGTTCTCTTTTGATTAACATGATATATCGGCCTTGACTATCGATTGTTTTTAAACTATTGGCCAATAGCGTGAAAAATTGCTTTTATTGCCCGATAACGATTATCATTGATTTATTGGTGCATCTTTAATGTTAACAAGCATTTTTTTTGAGTGTCAAATGTCCATATTACACAAAAAAAATGTATGGGTTATTTCTGACCCATAATGGGTAAATATTGCACAGAACACACCACTGGGTTAAAACTGACCCAATGCTGTTGCATAACAACAATCCCACCATTGGGTCATTTTTAACCCAGCATGGGGTCAATTTTAACCCAGCATGTGTTCTGTTCAATATTTACCCATTATGGGTCAAAAATAACCCAGCTATTTTAAGAGTGAAGGAACTTTTTAAAGATTTACATCCCAGTATATGAAATCCTTTAAGTGCATGTGAAAATGAGCATTTTTATCACTCTAAATGGATTCTGCCAACAAACCACTATTTCCGAATAACCTGAAGCTGGGAATAAGCAGATTTCAATTGAAAGTATTTGATTAATGTATAGTGCATGCCGAGAGCATTCGGTTAATATAATTATCTTGTTTTTGACAATGGTGGGGTTAAGCGTCTTTTGGATCTGAGATCTTTACTATACCAAAACTGGTCCCAGCTAACTTGGTGAAGACAGCTGTTGCCAGACAACCTGGTGAAGCGGTTAGTAAGCCATTTAAACAATCAACAAGAAAGGGGAAGATTTTTATCTTAAACAATAGATCTAATCTAGATAGACTAGAATAAGGCCTATTGAGATTAACACGATAAGATGCAGGAGAAAACCTGATTTAATCAGTTTGCTTCAAAAGAATTGTAATTCAAAGGCTTAGGAAGCGATTTAGTATTCTGTGGTAGTTTCACTGCTTCAGCCCGCTATCAGATCGACCCACAGCATATTCAACCCGCCAGTGTCTTCATCCCTCCATCTCTACGTTCACAACCCGCCTGCGAACTTCACAGCTCATACGGGTTTTAAGGTCTCATAAAGTTAAGGTCTCTCACTTGGTGCGTATTTTAGGAAAAAGCCTACTGTGCACAATAAATGTATTTGATTATTTTTTAAAACAACTATTTTTAAGCTATTTTTGGTTAGTTTTTAGTTTAACATGAAAATGTATTTGGCACAGAATTTACAAATGAATTAGTCATTTAGTAGATATCTTCAGTTATATCCAATCTTTCAAGTCTTGTCTGCCAAATGTATAATTGTAAAAATCAGTAAATATATGAAGAGCTCAGATGCCAAACCCTTTAAATGCATCTGTCCAGGTTCCTGTCAGACTCTCAGTGATTCAGCCAACAAACCGTTATTTCTGAATGGCCTGAGGTTGGAATTAAACCGATTTTAAGGCAAAGTATTTAATGAACATGTGTGTCGAGAGCATCCGGTCAATATCATTATCTAATTTTTGACACAAGTCATGTTTAGCGGCTTTTGCATCTGAGCTCCTCATGTCTAACTAGTACTAGTACTAGTACACGGAAATGCCACCCACAGGAATTGGTAATTCATTACTGTAAATGCAAGTGTGGAAAACTGTGGTTACTGCCCACAGAGTTTCAGTAACTCATGTGTCTCGCTTAAAGGCACAAGAGTGAGAATTCATAAAAAACCCTCCTTCCAGGATCTACACCAGAAGCTTTTGTTACTAACCAAACCTGCAATGCACTACAACACAGCACTCTGCCAAAACCAAACTATTTTCTCCAATGCTCTTCTAATTCATCGCTTCTTTAGTCTCCAATTTCTCCATCATTCATTCACTCATTAATTTCTTCCTCTCATTTCTCTGCAGCCATCTCTCCCTCTCCCTCTATCAGCTCAGCTGAGCGCATAAAAAGAGGGCCAAAATGAAATCAGTATGCTACTCATGTCTGGTGCAATGTGTTGGTAAGCGTGTGTGTATGTGTGTATGTGCGTGCTGGAGGGTGTTGTTCACTGTTTAAGAACCCATGAAAACAGATTTGGTTGAAGTGTCCCTCTGCAGTCAGCAAATCTTCAGTGCATGATACACACAAACACTTCATTTACAAGTAATGTTAACCACATGATGCAATGAGTTTAAAGGAAAGTCGCCTTGGATAAAAGCACCTGCTAAACGAACACATACATGTGAATCAAGATCAATGTGTAATCAGTAGGTCCAGAAGATTATTATTATTATTAAATCTGAATGGATATAAACACAGTAAACAGTGGACATTAAGCAGGGAATGCTGCAATTTTATTTCTAGCTGAAAGCATTATGATAATAGCAAAAATGTTTATTAAAGAGGTCATATTATGAGATTTTTTTTAAATGGTAAAATAAGCATTTGATGTCCCTAGAGTGCGTATGTGAAGTTTTAGCTCAAAATACCCCACAGATAATTTATAATAGCATGTTGAAATTGCCACTTTGTTGGCCTGAGCAAGAATGTGCCGTTTTGGGTGTGCCCCTTTAAAATGCAAATGAGCAGATGAAATGCAAACACTGATCACAATAATCACAATGATGGTGGTTTGTTGCAATTGAAACTCAATTGTGATGTCAATTATCTTTCTCTCTGCACTAAATCGCAGTGCCATGGTTGGATAGTGCAGATTAAAGGGCGGTATTATTTTAATTGGCCTTGCTACATACATTAGCCTGGCTCCGCCCTCCTACGTGCTTCCGCTTAATTTTCATTTTGCTTTAGTACTACGTCTGGGACTGCTCTGTAGAGTTTCGTTTTCTCCTGGAAAAATCTGCAGGACCAATCAGCGAACAGAGGAGGTTAACACGGTCTCACACCCATGGCGTCAATATTTGACGATACTTGACCATGCGTCAATATGTTGACGCGGAGGGTATACCTTTCGCGTCATTTTTTGATGAACTGGGGACTTCAATACTATTAGGTACGCGAAATTAAACAGTTGTCACCTGGCATTGGGGTTAGGGTTAGGTTTGGGTAGGGATGTCATTATGTAAATCTAACCCTAAACCGACGCGAAAATGGTAGAAAATGGTAAGAAAATAGGAAAGAGAATGCAACGGACTTAATAGTATTGAAGTCCCCAGTTCGTCAAAAAATGACGCGAAAGGTATACCCTCCGCGTCAACATATTGACGCATGGTCAAGTGTCGTCAAATATTGACGCCATGGGGTGAGACTGGGTTGCGGAGGTGGCTAAGAACGATGACGTTGATGCACGACATCAGTTTGAGTTGTAGTTCAGTAATGGCAGCGGAGAAAGACGTGAGAAAAGCTATTCGGTCCGTGGTTGCAAAACTGCCCGAATATACAGAAGTTAAAGCCGGAGCAAGAACCAGGTTTGCGAAGTTTTGTTTGTCTGATTATTCTTACTTGTTGTTTCCGGCCAGTTTCGGTGCATGATATACGTAACGACCAAACGTTAGCGATTGGTTATGGCAGATTCAGCGTGACTCTGGGCAGATCCAATAGTTTTAAACTTCAACAGAGGACCCTCCTTAACGGAAGTAACGCTTTGCAATGGAGAGTGGCCAGATTCTCTGTATAAATGAAATGAATGTACGAGAGTCTGGTTGGACCAGGCTAACATACATCACAAAACAGGCGAAATCTGAACAACCTGATCTTTCACATATTGCAGAGAATGGTTTACCAAAACTAAGTTACTGGGTTGGTCTTTTTTATATTTTTTAGGTTGATAGAAGCACTGGGGACCCAATTATAGCACATGGAAAAAGTCAGATTTTCATGATATGTCCCCTTTACAAAAATAAGAAATGGAGTTTTATGAAAGATGGGCACTCTGATTTTGCATGGGCTTCCAAAGAACGGTCAAGGGCGCTTGTCAAAAAGTACAAGGAAGTTTGTTGACGCTTTGGCCGCTCTGAAGTCTGTTTTCTCTGAACTAATGTTTTTGTAGGAACGAAAGTTTACATCGTATGTTTCTCTGGAATCAGCCAGCGAAGAACGTCTAGGCTATATTCCGATTGGTTGCTGGCATTTTGCTGCTGCTTGTCGCTAAACCGCGTCATAGCTCATTACCATAAAGTTGAGCTTCTTTCAACTTTCTGATTGACGCTCTGGTGGCTCAAAACGTGACGCCGATGGATTTGACATTGCAGCTGAGAGAAGCCAGCTTCCACTGTAAATGTATGACTTCCGGTAACTTTGGAAGCTCAAGTCTGCGGCGGTGTAAATGTACAGTTAGGGGTTATATAAAGCTATTTCATGCATTCTGACTTATTAACACTGTTTAAGAGTTGGATTCCTCATGCTAAAACGGTGTCAAAAAGGAGTTTGATGTATGATGGAGTATTTCTGTGCCAAGGTTTGTACAAGTTTCGGAATTTTTTTCAAGCATAAAAGATTCATATGTAATGAATCAATCTTGCTTATTTTTTTATGGGCAATTTCAGTTCAGGAAGTACAGTGGAAGTCCTTATATGGACACTTTAACGAGAATAGCGCACCAACACACCAACCAAGAGCTGACACGAAATCAACGTCACCAGAAAAGTTTTGTTTGTGGGGGAATTTAGGCTTGTTCAGCTTCCCAAAAAAACCCAGCCTTATGGAAACAATAGATATAGTTTGTTTATCTGGGGTAGCAGTGGAGTTGTGGATGTGTTTGCCTAACGCTGGATTTCTTTGAAATGAGGCGGTCTCAACCAGGTAAAACTGCATCAAATATCTGTCTTTTGTTGGTAATCAGTTTACATATAATATACATTAGACGATATGAACGGGTAGTGAATCATAAGTTATCCGGAGATAATGGGATAATGTTTTGTGTATGTTGCTTGCTTGTGACTCGCTCCACCTGTGGGACGCCTCAAGGAGCTCATGCTTATTCGGAAAGAATCGGTACAGTTGATCTGTCTTTTATAAATCTGATAAAATTAAAGACTATTTGGATATTTTGAGGATGTAATACTTTATAGGTACTCAATATTAACATGAGATAAGCAGAAACAGTGTGTGTTCAGTTCTTCCAGAAAAACACAGTTTTTTTTGGTGATTGTTGCGGGCAAAATTACTTAATATTGCGGCACGTTTTCTTAAAAAATGGTATGGAATATGCAAGATATTCATGACTTTTTATCCAATGAAATTGCGTGAACTTGCAAAATTGCATGAAACTTGCAAAAATTGCGCGAACTTGCAAAAATTGCGCGAACTTGCAAAAATTGCGCGAACTTGCAAATACTGCTGGATTATGAAATCATGCAAGCCCCCGATATTTTGCGCACGGAAATCTGTAATT
Organism: Misgurnus anguillicaudatus; assembly: GCF_027580225.2. Taxonomy (NCBI): domain Eukaryota; kingdom Metazoa; phylum Chordata; class Actinopteri; order Cypriniformes; family Cobitidae; genus Misgurnus; species Misgurnus anguillicaudatus. Next base: position 34,688,423 of record NC_073355.2, on the reverse strand, counting down.
TATGCTATGAAAGTGTGGCGTATTTGAAAAAATGCAGCCCTCGCATAAATATGCAGACTTTGGCTGATTATGCGTTGAATCATGCGATCACATCATCTGTTTTTCTGGAGGGACTGTGTGTGAGCTTTAAGGTACATGAACTATTTTTAAAATACAAATATGCATGTGTTCGAGATAAATGTATTTAATAGCTATGACAGATTTGGTATATGTAGTGTGTCTAGAGAGACAGAGTGGTACCAGGATCAAGGGCCACGTAACATTAATTTTCAAGTCGTAACATAAATCTATACGCACAAAGTCATTTTACAGTCTGACGACCTGCTCGAGCCCCAGGCAAAACAGGGTGTTAAGTGCTTCAGAGAGGAGAGGATATTGAAAGAGAGAGAGAATGAAAAGTTATGTACGCTCTAACAGAGGGTAAATGAAAGTAATGACCTATACAAAGAGTTACACGCACACATCGAGTTATACAGTACTCTAATGATGGCCTCTTACTGTAATTGTCCAGCACCCTCTGGGTATTAAAGCACGGTTCGGCCTAATTAAGTCACTTTATTTCTATCTCCTGGGCTATCCCAGAATCCCCTAGCTCTGAGCAAAGGGTATCAGTGATACAGGACATGCTGAATGCCTGTCTGTTTGGCGGTGGGCACAAGACGACCTCCAGAAATGCAATTGAGTTGATATTGGTCTGGCACTAATGTGAATGATTCTGGTTGGGTCTGCAACTTCATTGAAAAACGGATTGTCAAAAGAAAGAAAGTATGAAATATGAAACACAAGATCAAATGGCACGTCCTGAATATGTGCAAAATGGGGTCGGACTTTTAAGGTTAATTATAGCCAGAGGACACATCACAGCGAATCTCGATTCATCAAGGGAATGATCATGACTCCCTACTGACTCAGTATCCTTAACCCCCGAAACTCCATCAGCCTGAGAGTGCTCGGGAAATTTTCTACTGACCTTTGGGGTCGAGGCGTGCAATCCTGTTGGTTCTCAGATTGAAGGTAATTGTAATTGACTTTCAGCGCACCGCTGTGACTTGTATTATTGTGTCCTTTAGCAGCAAGTGTCCCCTGAGATCAAGTGGATTTCTGAGATGACCAAGCACAGATACGGTAAGAGAAAACCGTTATTCAGTACAAAGCAAAGAAACGCGATCTCCTGCTTCATTTCTGCTCAGGAAATGAAAGGTTGACCTTTGTCTAACACAGAAAAAGAATATAGAAATAACCACACATGCTGCAAATCAATCTATCTGTCAGTCTGTCTGTCAGTCCGTCCATCCATCCATCCAAGTATAATAGGATAAGATTGTACAAGTCAGTTTTAGACGGTGGTTCCCGGTGGATCTCAGCCACTGCGGTGACCTCATTTAGGAGGTCAGGGATTTGTTAATTGAAGTTAAGACTCCTGGTGCGTCACAGTGACCCTAACATCAGTCTAAAGTTAGATATCCCTCGGTGAACCACCGGCCCAGGTTAAAAACACTTGCCTTAAAACACTACAAAGAGGTAAAAACAGATCACCCACAAACACCCAATTCACACCTTCTGGGGAAGAGAAACAATTACTTTTTTTATTTTATTTTTTTATTAAATTAAGAGCAAACTACATTTTTTGTAAATTCTCTTCCTTCTGAGATTAGTTCTTAGGTTCCATCCCAATTCAGGGTCCGGATCCTTTTAAGGCCTTGGACTTTGAAGACAAGGCTCGATATTTGAAGGCTGCAGACATTTTATATTGCATAGTACCCCATGGTTTGGGTCAAGTCGGGTAGGCTCACCTAACTTTGGCTTGGTAATAACACTTCTGAGTGGGAGGGATTATAGGTGTGTCGTTATATTTTCTCTGCCTACTGCTGTGACATCATACAAGTGAGAGCATTGTTGGAATGCTATACATCCCCATACATTCATTTATTTCTCAGTCCGCCACAAAATTAAAATTGGCCACCACAAATAGATGTTTGCACATCACTTTAATAACTACCTCTGTCTCACATGACATTTTCTCGAACAACACCGGTGGCGTCAGTCGACGCGCTCCGCTGAGTCTCATTTAAGTTGCATTTAAGCATATATGCGGACGTGGGCGTCGCGAATGTTCCGCCACAAACTGCATATCTGGAAAAAAACTGGTATGTTGTTCCTGATTCGCAACCTGTGGATGCTTTTCATTCCTAAAAAGAAGTTTGGGAACTTACAGCAAAGCACAGATGGCAACAGGTTTACTCGAGACAGCCCAAGCTAGCACTAAAGTAAAGCTAATCTTCACATTATAGCGATGACGCTGGTAGTGACGAATCTCTCAGACCAATCAGTGATCTACAGTGTTTTCACATCACGTTTTAGTATCAGCTCGGGTCGCTTGGAACCCCAACCAAGGTGGTACTAAAAAAGAACAGGTACTACGTACTGCACCCAGTGGAAAAGCCCCCAAAAGTAAGCTGCAAACCGTGGGGTACTATACAATGGAAAAGCGCCATAAAGTCCACAAAGCGAACTGAAATGAGAAAGTCTAGCGTCACCTGCTGTTCCCACCCACTATGCTTGTAAGCGGGACACAACAGCTGAGACCTACCAGACATTTCAAAGTAAAGGAGCCTTTGAATTGGGACAGCCTTCATCACAGCCAGGTGACGTCATTGGCCTTCAAATGGTCTTGGAGGCAGCAGCCCCTGAATCAGGATGCACCATTAAAGTCCCAGTGAACTGGAAGTCGCAATCAACTTTACTTCCGTGTTGTGACTTTTTCCAAGTGAAACAAAATATCACGCGAGGACAATTGTGGGCATGGCTTGTGTTTTCCACTGTGCCTTGATTGGATATAGAAAACTAGGGGTTTTATTCAGAAACAGAAGTGTCAGCAGACTGACAGTTGGAGGGGGCGGAGTTAACGGATGCTCCCGCCCAAGCCGTCTAACTTTTGTCATCAGAGAATGATGCCACAAGGGGGCAGAAGTACGTTTATATTAACAACCCAGCCAAGGTTGAATGATTAACAAAATGGTTATAAAATGTTGGGGGCGTGTCCGCTGTCTACGTTGAAACCACTCCCACTCGTGGGAAAGCTGTCATGTCTCATTTTAGCCCTGCCCAAATAATCCTAAACCCAGAAATGTGGAAAAACTGTTTAACGGTAAAACTCCACATTTCAGTACTACATAGTTCAGTCTTTGTAACATGTTGCAGCAATACATTTCTAACATTTATAATGCGTTAAGAAACAATTCTGAAATTACTTCACACAGACTTTAAAAAAAATTCATCTCATGAGTCACCTTTGTGTCTATTTGTTTCTCATAGGGGTTTTAGTAGAAACATCTAAAACAACTTTGAAACTAAAATGTAAATAACTAAGCATAGAGGATATGCACAAGACGTAACCTTCGGCGAAAATGACTGCGGTTACGCCCACTGAGTGGCAAAATGTCTGAGCGACAGCATTAGCGTAGCGTAAAAAAACGCGTCTAAAATAGGAAAAGTAGTTGTGCGATTGACTGTGCTAACAGATTCAACAAAAAATTGGAGCTGTCTTTTGCCAGACTGCAAAAAACACTCAAATGAGAAGTAAATCAGTAGCAGTGGCCTTATGTCAGGTATGTAAAGTTTTGGGATAAAAATCCTATAAAAAATACACCAATGAATACACTTATTCTGTGTAATTGCAAAGTTTTGTCAGTGGGCCTTCATTAAAAAACATCCATTATGATGAGTCTTGTGTTCTACAAAGGTGGAATGGTTTAATAGTGTTAGGCAAGACAAACATATATGTCAGGAAAAGCAATGTCTGACCATATGCCAATGTCCACAGACTACTGGTTGTTTGGAAAGTTGTTAGGGTCACTGTAAGACCAACTAAATTAAATTTAAGCTGATAGTAGTCAGTGTTACTGGCGTTTTCGCAGAAGCCGCTATGAAAATCAGCCATTTTGTTGAACGTTTTGCCACTCAACAGGACGTGCTCCAGAGTGGTCACGTGGAAAAGTGACGTCAATGCATACCCTCTATAATATTAACTAATCTACTACTAACTTTAACCGTAACACTTCTAGCAGCAAATGTGAATCTCACAAATTGATAAAAATGCTTAAAGAAAACAAGAGATGGAGAACGAAATGGAGAAAGAGACCTTAAATGTACAAGCTGTAATGTACAAGCAACAAAGCCTGAGAGAACAAGAGAAAAATGCAGACATGGTAAAGATATGACTTATGTTCCTGCACGTACAAACATTTGCTTTAGATGTGTAAACAAATAAGGGAAAGCCATCAACGCTCTGTGTGCCCTTGTTCAAGCTGAACTCTTGTGGAGATAATTCACAAACTAAATTAAAATTACCCATTACAGAAAACATCACTCATAAAATCCAACATTTACTGTAGCAGTCCGATGTGTGTATGTGTCCATTAAAATGGGCCTCAATTCCGTGTGGATCATTAGCAGGTGTTTTGGCAGCATGGCTGAAATCCAAATGAGATAAACACACAAGTCTTCACATCAAACACACACAGAGATATTAATTTCAAACACATTCTCAACACCCACATGATGTTCCTGGCACGACCAGAAAACCTGCATTTGTTTGTTTGTATTTTGGAAACAGATCACAAACACATGGCCAGAACAGAAGAACCCTGAAATTAAACTAAAGGTCTGGGATCTGTGTAAAATGTTGTGTTTGATAGCAATGAAGAAGACGTTTATAGATGGCACTCAACTAATACAAAAACCCATTTTTTATGTATTGCAGTGCTGCTTCGCTGGTATTTGTATGCTATATTCAGTGAATCCTTTGTGAGGCAATAAGAGAAGAGGCAGTTATTGGACCGTTTGACCTTGAATGAATGCGTGACCAGTCATGAATGGTTAAAGGGACTTTATATCCAGAATGAGATAAAACCAGTGGTTTCAACGGCAAAAATATTGACTTTAGGGCCAGAATTTGTCTTTGTATTTGTGAATGAGACTGAAAGCACAAAGCCGTTTGTGGTCTTATATTGAGGCCGTTTATGTGTCCATGCATAGTTAGCGATGGGTGCGTTTACTGACATCATATTGTCGTATCCTTCTCATCCATTATTAGTATGCGTAAATAGTCTTGGCGAGATGTCGGTTGTAATTGCTTTGATAGCCTTACGAATGCCGGCCTGCAATAACTCAGACCTCACAAAGACTCGAATCAATTAATCAATCGTTTCAAGACTGTCACAACCCAACGCCGTGTCAATTAATCTCCAGAAAACCTCACAAAGTGAGCAAGCTGGAAGGGAAAGACAGAAACAGATCGTGAGCGATAGGTTGCCATTGAGTTTCATCTAAAAGCTGCCCACAGAGAAATTCAAACATACACGCACGCTTCCCACACGCGACAACGCTGCATTTTCTATCTGCCAATACTCAATTAGTGTCAGCTGTCCAATCTAGACCCAGTTATGCAGACACACCAACATTTGATGATGCCTGTCCGTTCATCCAAAACTGTCGAACGCACACACCGAACACAGTTAATGGGCCAAAACCAAATTTCAGATGCAAACGAAACAAAATACTTCAGTCAAATTGTGATAAGTTGATAAGGACTATGTCTAATTAATGAAGTCACCTGATTTAAACAAGTAATCTCTGATGTACGGATAATTCAGCCAAAAGCAAAAGTGACCAATAGTCTGCCATACAACCGTGTGTGATTTAGTGAATTAACCGGAAGCCTTAAGGAAAAATGCATGACACTTTGTGCTGTTACTGAAGAGTTATCTTTCTGCTATGTAATCCTTTAACGAAAATGCTCACTTCATTCCAGTTATTTCAGTGCTGGCAGTCCCACAAGCTATACATACACATGCAGCCAGCATCAGTCAGTAGGGGTGTAACGATTAACCGTGCAAATGCGCGTTTTCTCAATGAATGAATTTGAATGAATTACGGTGAAATCCCGACACATCCCAAAGCCAGGGGGCGTTCTCGTGCAGAAAACTCCTTTGTGCCACAGAATAAGTAGTATTACGAACACAATTCCAGGAAATGTCTACAGGAATATTTATATCTCTGTTCTTCAGATTGTATTTTCATGATAATAAAGAATATTTTGAATGATTTTGTTTAACCAATGTTGCTTTTTTAACTCTTTCGCCGCCATTGACGAGTTATCTCGTCAATCAAGAGAAAACGCTTTCCTGCCAATGACGAGTATTTCCGGCTTTCCGCCGGACTTTTTAAACCGGAAGTATTGCCCTATGGCAAGCGGCTGCATGTCCGTGTCTGTTTTAAAAATCGCTCTGAATGGGATCTCTATGAAAAGTCCGTCACAAAAATGCAATTATCTCAGCTTTTTGCTCAAAATGTGGTGTTTTTGCAGAAACCTACCCATATTCAAGAGCTGATTACAAAAGAACTACTGAAGGTAGGATGAAAGGGTCTGTTCTTTCATTTGGTATATTGTATGTTTATATATTTAAAGAAGAACATTTTCTGGAAGGCATTAAACTTCTTTGAAAATCATGAAAAACGCTGGCGCTGGCAACTTTTTTTTTAAAACGTTGGCGGCGAAAGAGTTAAATGCACGTTATAGATGACTCCGACTCATAATAATTTTAAATTGATAAGGACTTCATACTGACCAAATGCCGTAGTACACGCACAAACTGTGCGTGAAACAAAGAATAGCAGCCTTGCGATTCAGAATCGATTTCAGACAGGGATTTTTAATGGGACACGCGATTAATCGTTTCATCCCTATCAGTCAGTGTATGTGACATCAAAGACACAATACAGCATCAGGAACATCATGATCTTCTTTAGTCCTCTGTCATTCGTGTGCGTGTGTGTCTTTTCTCCGTATTAAAATTCCAGATGTGTGTGTGAGAGATGGAGGTCACTTGTTATTTTCTTTGTTGGGATGCAAAATAGTCAAACCTTAAATCGCCTACATTGGGTCCCTTCTACAATCTCCAGAAGAAATACAGTAACTTAAAAAAATTATTTTTATTAGCTTATTATGAGGACAATAAAAACTTAATGGAAAGTGTCTCTAAGTGCATTAATGTTGATTTCAAAAAAACAAAAAAGATGAAATAGCCTTAATTGTGTGAGGGACGGATACAGATGAGAGAGAAAGAGAGAGAGAGGGGGGCATCTAGAGATGTAACAGAAGGGTAAATCAATTGACATTGTTATTGCAGAAATATTATCTGCCAAGGCATCATTTATCTTGGTGGATTTATGGTAGAACCAGTGCAGAGTTTATGAATGAGATCGATTTAATATAGACGCAGCAAAAGAAATGCACATCACAGAAATGACACTGAGAAGACAGATAGACAGATAAGATATTTAACAGCTTAAATTCTGTCTTTAAGAAATCACGTTACAAATCCATTAAATTTGCTGTAATGCTTACAAGCCATACATCTCTCTTTCTCTCCGTCTCTCTCGCACACACACACAATGTGAAGGGTGGGCAGAGCTCAGCTGTGCTTTATGAATGGGTTATTAAATGAAGATGATGTTGCAGTCCATCCTATACCTGTTTTAATCTTCCTCATACTTAGGCATGTCCTTATTCTTTTTACTTCCATTTTCCATTTTACTTTCTGTCTCACTTCCTTTTAAACTGCCTGCATCACTTGTTCTGTCAGACAGTTCCTTTTTTGTATCTAGACATTTCATAACTCTTTTCTGGGTGGTAGTGAAGCATGCCGGTGTCTTACCCGCTGTAGAGTGAGCCGGAGTCCCGGGATCAGCTGGAGGTTCAGGTCTGCAGAGGAACGAGACCGGCAACGCAAAGACAGACGGCAAACCAAACTGGAGCTTCAGCACACCAAAAAGAGAGAGAGAGAGAGGCAGAGAGGGAAAGAAAGAGAAAGATAGATAGAGAGAGAGAGACAGTGCCGGACAGAGACAGAACACTGAATAGTTGGAGGTGAGATGAAGGGGAGAGAGAGAGTGTGAGAGCAAGATAAAGGGAGAGAGAAAGTGAGAGAGGGAGATGATAAGAGAAAGATGAAGAGGGGAGGAGCTTGACTCGTATAGGAGGGACCATGTGGCGCTGTAAGGATGCGGAGCGATGAGAATCGGTGACAACGAACAAACTAACTAATTATTGAATAAATAAATAACATAATTAATAAATGACTGAACAATTACACAAATGAAAGATGGAAAGAATATCCAAATGACCAACTGGATGCTTGACCAAACAAAAAATGACTAAATGACAGTGCAAATAGACGAGGAAAGGACTGAACGAAAGACACGATTATTAAATGATTGAAAAGAATAATAACAAAATAATCAAATAAATTATTAATTGAACAAACAAATGGATGAATGTATGTATGTGCATACAGTGGCAAGAAAAAGTAGGTGAACCCCTAGGAATGAACTGGTTTTCTACAGTGATTTGGCATAAAATGTGATTTGAATCTCATCTAGGTCACAACAATAGACAAACACAATGTGCATAAGCTGAAAACACACAAATAATTCTAGTTACTTGTGTCTTTTTTGAAAACACCCATTAAACATTTATAATGCTGTAAAGGAACCCATAGACTAATTACTTTAATGAAAGCTAATTTGTGTCACAAGGTGGCAAACTGGGGTCCACTTCATAAAATGAGTTTAAAGATGCGGTTTAGTGCTACTTTGATTAATTAAAAGACACTCAAATATTTTAAAATAGCTGTACTTAAGAAACATCAGCTCTTATGAACCGAGCCTCGCAAGAAGGTCCTCTCTAAAGATATCTGATCAAGAGTTGGTGCACTGTAATGCCTCTGAAAAGAGGGAGAAGAAAACTCATAAAGATGCTGAAGTTTCCCCACTGCGAACTTTATGTGTAATGATTTTCATAACAATTGACAATAAACTTTACAAAACATCAATTGTCTTTTTCTTTTACACATTTTTACATAAACTGTCAATCAAATACAGTTTTAGTTATTTATAATCAATGATGCATGAATTAATACAGCTTTTTAGAATATCTGATACAGACAATTCAAAATAACATGTACTCTTCAAATAACTCTCATCTGAACATACATTAATATCTTAAACTGTAATTCACTTTTCACATTCTTCAATATATTTACATTTTTCTAAGTAAATTAATCAGTCAGTACTAAATTAACAGAAATAAACATTAAATGTAATACATAAAAATACACTAAACTCTCAATATATGGCCTCGTGTTGTTATCTGGGCCTTACGCCATTTCACGCCTGGGCTCATGCATCTCTAAACTAGTACCCATTTAAACATTTCCCCAAAACACAATCAGTATCATCTTAGCATTTATATACTTTTAAACTTTGTTTTAACATCATATTATTCGATTGTAACATTTTATTCCTTGAGTTAATACCTGAAAAGAGGGAGAAGAAAACTCATAAAGATGGTGAAGTTTCCCCACTGCGAACTTTATGTGTAATGAAGAAACCCCGCGAGTTCTCTCCCAGTGAAGTGAATCAGGCAAAAGCAATCGATCGCCCCCTGCGATCGAGCAGGCAAAAGTAATCGATCGAACCTTATTGTACCCAACACATAAATCTAATAGGACATAGATTAACTAAAATAACAAACAAATAACATCGTTACATTTTATAAACAGTTATAAACTTAAACAGTTACGCTTCACAGAATGATGACTTGTAAACAGAAACAGTTACGCTTCACAGAATGATGACTTGTAAACAGATACTTCACAGAATAAAGACTTAATAATTTGAATGTAACACATATTTCAAAAGATAACGGTATATGAGTTATAAACATATTCACACCATATGTAATGTAATGTATTTTCACTGTTTCACAGATTAATTAAACCTTAGATGAATTAATATTTCTATGTAAATACAGATTTCAATTCTTTTATATTTCTAAATTCTTTTATATTTCTATGTAAATACACATTTCAATTCTTTTATATTTCTCTGTATATACATATGATTTATAACCATTTCTTTGTAAATACATATTTCAATCTACCACACACTCCCCGACTGAATAAATGTCGTCTCGACATTATATTTCTCTTTTTCCACAAAAGTCTTACACTCACGAAAAATGTTTTCAAGAGTTCTTTTAACGGTTTTCCGTTTTAACAGTCCATAGATTGTCCCAAACTTGTTCACTTTCTGAAGCAAGTAAATAGTGCCTAAATATTTTAAAGTGCAAAACTTGAAAGAGGTAAAGAACAACAGTCCATAGTTTCTTTGAGTTTCAATGTTCAACAGTCTCTCAAGACTGATTCATAAGGCACACAGTCCATTGTTTTCTCAAAATTTCAAAGTCACAAGACTGTTAAAGGCAATTGTCCTTAGACAAAACAGTCCATACTTTTTAAACTTTAAAAGTTCAAAGAATTTTCAAGGCAATATTTCCAAAACAGAACAGTCCATCAGTTCAAAGTGCCAGACTGTAACAGTCTATAATGCAAATAGCAAATTTATCAGTCCATGGTTCCCATTTAATGGACTCCATACACAAAAGGCATCTGGACACAGTATTGCTGAACAGGTGGCAACCATGTCGGCAGTCCATAAGCAGACACATACGGTAAGTTTGGTTGTGGTGTTTGCAAGATCCCATTTAGTTGCCTGACATTATAAGTTGGTGTACCCAGTTCATCATAGGTAAGTAATCTTGGTGGGTATCTTTGCCTTGTAGGTAGCTGGTTAGTTTCCTCTCTTTGACTCTCTTGGTCACTTTCAGGGGATAACATGGGAGCAGAGACTTGTTCATCAACAGGTAAGTTTAACTCTTGTTCTGTCTCTTGGTCTGTCCCTGCAGGTGGTTCTTGATCCTCTTGGTCACTCTCCTCAGACGACATTGAATCAGGAACTTGTCCCAGGACCCAATTTTGCTGCTCATTAGGCTCTATGGTAGGTAGTAATTTGAGACTTTCAGGTTCAACTACACAGTTTGGTTGAGGTACTTGTGGTTGTACATAATGAAAATTGAATTCATCGTCACTCTCATCATCAGATTCCACATGGCTGATTTGAGGCTTTTCCAATGCACATTTGGGTCTGACTTTTGCAGGTGGAGTATTTTCAAGAGGTAGGTGATCACAAGGCATTAGTAAGTTACGATGGAGGACTCTGGATCGTCCCTTTCCCTTTTCTGGCTTTACTTCATAAACTGGGAGCTCACCACCCATCTGTCTCACAACTACATGAATGTTATCTTCCCAGAAATTTCGAAGTTTTCCAGGGCCCCCTCGTGGTGTTAAGTTCTTTACCAGAACACGATCACCTGGCTGCAGTGTGGTACTTCTTACCTAACCATCAAAATTCTTTTTGCTCCTGTCAGCAGATTTTTTAGCACACTCTCTGGCAATTTCATATGCCTCTTCCATTCCGCGTTTCCATTTCTCCACATATTCTTTCTGATTACAGGTAGACATTTCTGAATTCAAGCCAAACAACATGTCGACCGGCAGTCTTGGAGACCTTCCATATAACAGGTAGAAAGGAGAGAATCCTGTTACTTCTGAGCGGGTACAATTATAAGCATACAGTAGCTTATTCAAGGAGTCTTTCCAGTTCGACTTTTGACTTTCTGTGAGCGTTCTTAGCATTTGTAACAATGTCCTGTTAAAGCGCTCGGCTTGGCCATTGCCTTGCGGATGGTAGGGGGTCGTTCTGGAGCCGATGATGCCACAGTACTTTTGAAGCTGTTCAAACAACTGATTCTCAAACTCTCCACCCTGATCATGATGGATGCGAGAAGGGAAACCAAATTTTAAGGCGAAGTCATTAAAAATCCGATCTGCAGCTGTTTTCCCTGACTTGGAAGTAGTGGCGTATGCTTGGGCGAATCGGGTGAAATGATCTACGACCACAAGTATATACTCAAAACCTCCTTTGCAGCGGTCTAAGTGGAGAAAGTCAATTGAGATCAGTTCAAAGGGCTGGGTCGTAACAATACTTGTTAATGGGGCTCTTGTCTCATGACAGGGCTTTTTCTGCTTCAGGCATCTGCATGTTTTGGTGACATAATGCTCAATGTCTGCTTGCATATATGGCCAGAAGAAACGTTCACGGATGAGTGAAAGAGTGCGATCTGTCCCTTGGTGGCCCATTTCATCATGCAGCTCTCGCAAGACTGTTCCTTTAAATTTTTCAGGGAGGACCACTTGTGTGCGTGTGGAAGTGATTCGGCAGAGGATTCCATCCTTGTTAATAGTAAGCTTTCCCCATTCCCGAAACAGGCATTTTGTTTTTAGGCTGTATGATTTGAGATGTTTCACTTGCGGTTTGGTGTTGGATAGTTTGCAATCATACACAGGACTAATACTCTGGTCATTAGTTTGCGCCTCTTTGATCTTATTCATAGACATTGGTGTAATTGTTGGGACTGCTGGACGAGCTTCAAGAGATGAACAGTTGGTTGACACTGACCAGGGGATGCTGGGACCTTCTTGAGCTTCTACAGCTTGAATCGTTGCACCTATTACATCAGATGACAACTCCTCAGAACACTCTTTCATCATTGTGCCAATGTCAAGGGGTAATCGGGACAATGTATCAGCATCAATATTTTCACGGCCGGGCCGATATTTGATTGTAAAGTGGAAATCTGCCAATTCAGCGACCCACCTGCAACCTGTGGCATTCAATTTGGCAGTTGACAGGACATATGTAAGGGGGTTGTTATCACTATATACGGTGAAAGTTGGGGCATAATACAAATAATCACGGAATTTTTCGGTGACTGACCACTTTAAAGCGAGGAATTCTAGCTTGCCTGAGTGCAAGTGGTAGTTTTTCTCAGCAGCTGATAAAGTCCGGGATCCATAGGCAATCACACGAAGTTTCTCACTTTGTTTCTGGTATAATACTGCACCTAGACCTTGAGCTGATGCGTCGGTATGCAATATAAAAGGCTGTGAAAAGTCTGGGAAAGCTAATACAGGAGGCTGAAGCAAACAGTCAATCAGTTGGTCAAGAGTGTTTTGATGTTGTTCAGTCCAAGTAATGGGCTTACTCGAGGGAACAGCAGTTTTCATGCACTTTGTCTTTAATCGTTTCTTGCTTTCTTTCAGGTGAGCAGTATTTTCTGGAGTACTCTTTAACAGGTCATATAAAGGACTAGCAATGCGAGAGAAATCTTTAATGTACTGTCTGTAGTAGCTAAGTAGACCAAGCATTCTTCTCAGCTCACCAACTTTCTTTGGTTGTTTGTCTTTCAGGGATCGGACAGCTTCTGTGTCAGCAGGATCAACTTTACTTCCCTCTGCTGAGACTATTCTACCCAGGTAACGTACTTCAGGTTTGAAAAGCTCACACTTACTTGGCTTAAGTTTGATGCCGTGTTGCCTAAGTCGTTGCAGTACTTTTCTTACATCCTGGACATGGTTCTCAAAGGTCTTACTAAACACCAAGGTGTCATCCAGGTAGGGGATGCATATCTCATCTCGCAAGCCTTCTAAACACTCTTCCATACATCGCTGGAAGGCTGCGGGCCCATTCATCAGGCCAAATGGGACACGGACCCATTCATATAGGCCCCATGGTGTCACAAACGCTGTTAGATGTTTACTCTCCTTGGACATGAACCCCTGGTGGTAGGCCTTCCCCTGGTCTAATGACGAAAACCAAGAATTACCACCAAGGCTGTCCATAATATCCTGTACCCTCGGAATTGGCTGCCTATCTGGGTGAGTCTTTCGGTTCAGGTCCCGATAATCGATACATAACCGGAGGCTGCCATCTTTCTTTCTCACACACACGATTGGAGAAGAGTAGGAAGAGTTAGATTTTTCAATCCAGCCTTGGGCTATAAGGTCATGTAAATACTCTTTCATCTCACGATAAAGAGGCTTTGGTACTGACATGTAAGTACGACTGACTGGTTCATCATCTTTAAGGGAGACACTCAGTTGCAAGTTCCGGATGCACCCAATGTCATTGTCTGACTTAGAGAATGAATGGCACTCTTCCTTCAACATTTGCTGTACTACCTGTCTCTGGTGTTTACTCAGGTGGCTGACATCGACGGGTGGGACCCATTCATCGGGACTGATGTTATCGGGATCAGTATCTGCAGTCTGGACATTACATACCCCAACAGAGGTAGGGTTGGTGGGCACATCAAACATACTAGCAGGGAATACATTCTTGACGAGCTGTACTGTACCCATCGGGGTCTGTCCCATGAGAGTTACATCATGATCTGTGTCATTGTACACCTCAATCACGATATTTGTTGGAGCTCCTTTTCTCAGCCTCACTAAACTGTCTGTGAATTCAAGCCCCTCTGGCCACTGGGGGTTTACATCAGGTTCAAAAATGAGTGTGCTATCCTCTTTAACTGGCTGCATGTACACTCGGCATGAGACCTGCACAGTACTATGTTTGGGAATGTTAACATGCACTTTTGTAGTTTTCACTATGTATTCACATGAATTCTCTGCACTCACCAGTTGGATGAATGTCTGAACTTTGCTCCTTTTTAAGCTGGGGAATGCAGCTTTCACAGTTTTCTCCAACGTTTTGTTGACAGTGTTTGGTTGTTTTTGCTCAATGGAGTCCACAATTTGCTCTATCACATTGAAACCTATGATAGGGTGTGAGAGGTTCTGACCCCTAGCTACAAGCATAGGAATGACAAGTTCAGTTTGTTGTGATGATAATCTGAATTTCACTTCAACATACCCGATATAGGGCAGCTCAATGCCATTGGCAGCCACAAGGTTCAATGTATTTGGAGCCTCCAGGATATTGGAAACATCTCTCAACGGGACTTCTGGTAAGTATTTCTCTTTCCACAGTTCATCAATGACACATACCTGAGAGCCTGTGTCCCATAGTGCTTGAGCTGGTTGGCCGTGCAGGTAACACTCAATGAGACATTGCCTTCCAACTAATGATGTCACAGGGGAATACTGATTCACTTGGGTTTTGCAGGGAGCGTGAACACTCATGGTAATGCAGGAATTTGACACTGAACTCTGTAAGTTGATACAAGCTCGCTTGTGTTCAGTCCAATGGTGAGTTTGGCAGTTTTTACAACAATAAAGTACCTTTTTACATCGTGAACACTGTTTCATTTGGTTCTCCGTTTTTCCACAGGCTGCACATATTTGGGACGGGTCAGTGGGTCTGGCTACTCCCTGTCCCGCGGAAGTAACCTCTCTCCATTTAAAGAAGTCTCTCTTGAAGGCTTGATACCACGAATCCTGCATCCTGCTTGGAAGTGCTCACTACTGCCACATCTAAAGCAATGCATGCAACGGTCCTCTGTTCTTTGCTGCTGACAACTGAAGCACTTTCTTGCTTGGGGACGACTATTCGGTGCATAATATTGTCGAGGCATATACTGGGGTTGGAATTGAGTGCTCAGATTTGTTGGGTTGGCACCCGGTGATGCCCAATATGGTTGCACTGGACATTGAACCATTTCTCGGTCAAAGGCTCTCTGTGTAGGAGCGGCGCATTGTGGTGAGGCAAAGGCTGGTTGCTGCAATGATTCTCGAATGTGAGCTATTTCAGCACTGAGTGTTTTTAGTGATGCTACATCAGTTCTCAGTTCTTTAAGTTCTGACAACACACTGGAGGATGGTTTTGGTGCACTAGGAGTCACACTGGATTTCTTATCAGTAGTTTCATCGCTGGACATAACTGAATGAACAGCAGTACTTGTGTGCTGTACATGGGTTTTCTTTTTCTTTTGCCTTTCTGACTCATTAGCACAAGCAATGTTTAATCTCTCCAACAGAGCCTCATCGGTGGTTTTCGTGTCAAGAAGAAGAGGCTGCAGATCTACCTTAATGCTGTCACTTTGGAGACCGGTGAGTACAGTATGTAAGAACATGCTCTGAACTAATGCTGGGTCATATTTAAGGCCTGATTCTGCTTCTTGAGACGCAAACAATATTTTCTGACGCAGGTCTAGAGCTCGCATTAGAAAATTCTGAGGCGTTTCTTTGTTTCCTTGGCATTCAGAGGTAAGCTGCTTGTAAAGTTCGGTTGCACTTCTTTCTTGGAAGTGCGAACGCAGAATTCGTCTGAGCGTAGGTAGAGTTAGGTTTGGCTTTCCTTCTAAATAGCTTCGCAACTGTAAACCAGGAGAAATGGCACGAATGACTGCATCACAAATCTCACATTCTGGGTAGCCTCTGCTCAGACCGTTCTCAATCTGGTGTGCCAAACTTGAAAAGGTCAATTTCTCTTTTTGACCTGGCTCGCCGATTTGTCCAGAAATTTTAAAATCTTTGCGCCATGGTGAGCTTAAATGTTGAGCATTTACAAAAGGCGTAGCAATTTGTGGTTGAGGCTGGACAACGCTTGATTTTGTGCCAAATTCGTCCAATTGTTGAATTTCAGTCAATTTTTGTTTCATTGCGAACTTCAGTTCGTCTAACTCCTTTTGCAATTTATCTTTTTCTGTGAGTTTGCCTTGTTCTGCTGACTCATTTTCAGTGACTGTATTCAATTCTATTATTTTATCTCTCAAGCTTAACAGTACAGACATGCCATCATCTTCTAGCTCTGCTATGCCCTCTTCAAGATGTTGCAGTATGTAAGAGATCAGAGACATGCGTGATTTAGATGGGACATTCTCTTGATCTGATATTTTCAGGAACTCACAAACACTGAGAAGTTTGTCTTTGGATAGGGGATTTAACATGCCGATGACCTCAACTTGCATTTCCTCTAGCACGGTTGTCTCCATTTTTACACTAGAGTGGACCTTTTCACTGAGTAGTGGCTTACTTGAGACTGAATGAACTTATCTGTTTCACCTGATGATCTCTTTGGCCTCAGGTTTACAGTTCTTTCTCTCTTTTTTTGCCTTTACTCCAGAAACTTTTCCACCCCACTGCTGATCTGGGTTGTTTTAGGGGATGTACTGCATCAGAAGTTGTCTGCCAGGTAAGCGACGACCACCCTCTGAAGAGTAAATCCCAGCGGTGCCTCCAAATGTAATGCCTCTGAAAAGAGGGAGAAGAAAACTCATAAAGATGCTGAAGTTTCCCCACTGCGAACTTTATGTGTAATGATTTTCATAACAATTGACAATAAACTTTACAAAACATCAATTGTCTTTTTCTTTTACACATTTTTACATAAACTGTCAATCAAATACAGTTTTAGTTATTTATAATCAATGATGCATGAATTAATACAGCTTTTTAGAATATCTGATACAGACAATTCAAAATAACATGTACTCTTCAAATAACTCTCATCTGAACATACATTAATATCTTAAACTGTAATTCACTTTTCACATTCTTCAATATATTTACATTTTTCTAAGTAAATTAATCAGTCAGTACTAAATTAACAGAAATAAACATTAAATGTAATACATAAAAATACACTAAACTCTCAATATATAGCCTCGTGTTGTTATCTGGGCCTTACGCCATTTCACGCCTGGGCTCATGCATCTCTAAACTAGTACCCATTTAAACATTTCCCCAAAACACAATCAGTATCATCTTAGCATTTATATACTTTTAAACTTTGTTTTAACATCATATTATTCGATTGTAACATTTTATTCCTTGAGTTAATACCTGAAAAGAGGGAGAAGAAAACTCATAAAGATGGTGAAGTTTCCCCACTGCGAACTTTATGTGTAATGAAGAAACCCCGCGAGTTCTCTCCCAGTGAAGTGAATCAGGCAAAAGCAATCGATCGCCCCCTGCGATCGAGCAGGCAAAAGTAATCGATCGAACCCTTATTGTACCCAACACATAAATCTAATAGGACATAGATTAACTAAAATAACAAACAAATAACATCGTTACATTTTATAAACAGTTATAAACTTAAACAGTTACGCTTCACAGAATGATGACTTGTAAACAGAAACAGTTACGCTTCACAGAATGATGACTTGTAAACAGATACTTCACAGAATAAAGACTTAATAATTTGAATGTAACACATATTTCAAAAGATAACGGTATATGAGTTATAAACATATTCACACCATATGTAATGTAATGTATTTTCACTGTTTCACAGATTAATTAAACCTTAGATGAATTAATATTTCTATGTAAATACAGATTTCAATTCTTTTATATTTCTAAATTCTTTTATATTTCTATGTAAATACACATTTCAATTCTTTTATATTTCTCTGTATATACATATGATTTATAACCATTTCTTTGTAAATACATATTTCAATCTACCACACACTGCATGAGGCTGAAAAGGGATACAAAACAATCTCAAAATTTTTAGACATCCATAAGTTAGACAAATTGTGGAGACAGTTTAATACTGTAGCTACCCTTCCTAGAGGTGGGCGCCCAAGCCAAGATGACTCCTAAAGCACAGCGGCAGAATACTCAATGAAGTAAAGAAGAACTCACGAGTAACAGCTAAAGGCTTGAAGACATCATTGAAACTGACACACATCTCTGTTCATGAGTCCACCATATGCACGTCTTTGAACAGGCACAGTGTCTATGGCAGAACAGCACGGAGGAAGCCGCAGCTCTCCTGAAAAACATTGAGCTGTGAACCTGAAGTTTGCAAAAAAGCACCTTGGCAAACCCCAGTGCTACTGGGAAAACATTTTATGGACTGATGAAACAAAAGTTGAATTGTTCGGGAAGATTATTATGGCACCAAAATGGCACAGCTTACCAACATCAAAACATCATCCCAACAGTAAAGTACTGCCTCAGGGCCTGGACCACTTGCCATCATCAAGGGGAAAATTATTTCTCAAGTTTAACAAAATATCCTACAGGATAATGTCAGGGTGGCTGTCTGCCAGTTGAAGCTCGGTAGAAGTTGGTTGATGCAACAAGACAATGACCTTAAGCATCAAAGTCAATCCACCACAGACTGGCTTAAGAAAAACAAAATGTGCCATTTGAAGTGGCCAGACCTTAACCTCATAGAAATTACCTCAAGAGAGCGGTTCACACCAGACTTGTTAAAGTTGAAGCGGTTTTGTAAAGGGGAATGGGCAAAATCTCCTTTTGAACTATGTGCAGGTCTTATTCAGAACTATTGAAAGTGCTTGCTTGCTTGAAGTAATTGCTGCCAAAGGAGGTTCAATAAGCTATTAAATCCAAGGATTCACGTATATTTCCTCCAGCACTATGAATGTTTAATGGGTGTTTTCAAAAAAGACACAAGAAACTTAGCCTGGCTAACACCAGACCAGTCTCATAGAGAATGAGATGTGGTCTGGGAACCACATTCTCATTTTCTCTTATTTGAGGCGTGGTTTAAGAATGCCCAGAGCCGTTTATTGGGCGCTACGAATGTCTATCAAATGCGTCTGTACGTAACTCATAGCCAATCGTTTCAATTATACCAGATGACGTAGAGCAACATAAAATCAAGACTCAACAACTTTTATCGGGTACGTGTGCCATGCAACCAAACTAGTAGCTGTATATTGATGTTGAAAAGCAACACAACTTAGTGGCACTGTGACAACCACAGAAGATAGAAATAAACGTATAAACTCATATAGCCTAAGTTAAATTGAGTTTGTTGACGACGATGCCTAGCAGGTTGGTCCTATAAAACTCTGAGGCTATTATATCTTGCCATATCCAAACATCCTTCTTGAATATAAAATTGTTTAATACCAAAAGTTGCTATTTTTTTTAAATAAACTTGCGGTCGAAACTACTTAGAACACTATCTGGGTGATTCTCACAAAAACTTGGTTTTAAAAATGTCAAGCATGAAAATGTAAAAATTGCTTAAATATACTTTTTTTCCCACCAGACATTGAAAAACAAAGTCTGGAGTAAATGGGAACATTAATTTAAAAACTTTTACTTATCATTTAACACTTTTTGTAACATCATTTAAAAAAATAGTCCTAAAAAATCTCTTTACCGCAACAGTCAGAAAACATCAACACTGACATATTTTCAAAATTACATGACAAACCTGAAAGAACATAATTTGGAGATTCTGCACATGCATTTAAAATCAAAGTATTATAATTAAATTAACATTTAATAAGCATCTGTTGCGGTAATGATAATCAAAATGTCGTGTAAGCATTCTGACAAGACAATATTTCAAATTAACTGTAAAAAAATGATCTTACCTGGTAGCCATCTTGAAGTAACTGGTCCATGTGCTTGGTCACTCAAAATCAAACTTTAATAAAATTCTGTATGTGTGCTTAAACTGTTCTCAAAAAGTGTTGCGGAGGATGAGAAAATCAGGCATGGACACATAATTTTCCTAATTTTTCTTCATTATTATTATATATGAATATTCAGTAAATATTTTTTCTGTCATCTAAAGTAGTCTAGCAAAACATCCATTTATTTTTTTCTTAATATTTTTGTGTTCATTTGATTAAATTACAACATAACGCATGTTCAAACACAGCCGGACACATTGCGGTAATGAGAATTTCAGCAGAAAATGAGATAAAATTTCCATTACAAATTCTTATGTTGAAATCACACATTGTGCAAGGTAGAACACAGTATTGTGTTAATTCTGATGCTTTTTAATGTTACTATATTACACATTTTAAAGCTAAAATCATTAGTGCCGTGGTGTTTTATTGGTTTCGTGAGAATCACCCATCTAAGGCTGCATCGAAAAGTAACTTCTTGTCTACTGCCCTGTTGGATTAACAGAACTGCTTCGCATAAACGTCGTCATCATCTTGCTGCCCCCTACCCATTCTATGATTGGTTCCCTATTTCAGGGGAAAAATTGGGCCATGGTTTCCATGCTAGACTTGCAGCGTGAATACATTTGCGCGCAAGGCAGCATGGGGAAACCCAAGCTACAAGAAACTAGAATTATTTGTGTGTTGTCAGTTTATGCACATTGTGTTTGTTTATTGTTGTAACCTAGAATCACATTTTATGCCAAATCACTGTAGAAAACCAGTTCATTCCTAGGGGTTCACATACTTTTTCTTGCCACTGTATGTGTGTATATATTCATGTAAAAAGCAGAAATCACAAATGACCTCTAATATTAAATTTTTTGTAATAAATGGAGACTTTCGACAAGCCTTTATTTTTTAGGTTTTTCTATTTTTTTCTCTTTTTTTGATGATTTTTTTTTCATATAACCTCACATTCCTTATCAAATTGTCTTTGCATATGCACATTTTTTGCATAGCTCATAGGCAATAAATAGCAGAATAAGGGGTGAATTCTTAGAAGGGTTATTAAGTGAAATGTTTAATAGTGCAGTTATAACAACACAACATTAAAAATCGTTTCTTGCTTGTGTGCTATTTTCCAAAACTCTGCAGTCGTAAGATAGCTTTGTGCGAGAAAAATAAATTGTTAATGAGTGGTTGTTATTAATTTATAAAACGCTAGTTCCAGTCCTTGATTCTGATTGGTCAATAGCTGTGTTTCATTTACGATAACACCCAGTGTTGGGTCAAAAAAGGGACGAGCCCAACAACGCAGTATTTTGTGTTAAAACAACTCAGCAAGGGTTAAATTACTCGGGCTCATCCCTTTTTGACCCAATGCTGGGTTGAAAATAAGAGTTTACTCAAGGCTAGTGCTGTATTGTGAATAAGTCTCGGCTGAAGAAGTTGCAACAATGCTCTTCAGGCGTAACTTAATCCACAATACAGCACAGCCTCTCGTAGGCTACTAACTTTAAACATTGCTTTCTTAAAACAATCTTCCCTCCTGCTACTATTCTTTAACAACTTAACTTCTGTACTGTGTGACTTTATACAAATAAAAATGTGGCGTCTGTATATTTTTTCTCACAATTTCACAGAACAAACTTATGTCTTCAGTAATTTCAGCAAACCGGCTTGTGCCTCAACCAATTACAGGTGATCTCTGCTCATTTACTTTGGCATTTTGGGAAGTGCGTACTTATGTGTGTAGAGTGGTTTGCGTTTGGCTTACCAAGATCGTTGGTGTCTATTAAAGAATGCTTTTAGGCTCGCAGCCAGTACAGGTCCCAGATCAGCTGAACACTAACGACGCTCAATATCACATCAAGCTACATGCTGTTCTGCAATCAAGTTTTGGGGGACCCAGCAGAGCAAACCACATTACAGAATTATACAAACCACAGTTAAAGTTCACCACTGCTGTTTAGTAATACAGAAACTGAATCACTTTTTTACACACACTTACGAGCAATGTTGGTTTAACAATTGGGACACAAGTATAAATGACTAACCTTATTATAATGCATACCTCAATGGGTAACGCATTTATCATAGGTTAGATCTCAGTAAGTCGCATTGGATCTGCCAAATGCATAAATGTAAATCAATACCAAAGACTTGAGTGGGTCTTTTGACTTGAGCCACCAAAAAGGTTCCTAGGAACCACCCAGAACATAGCAACAAGCAATGCCACACCTACAGCATCAACACTTGCATAGCTGCATTAAATTAACATTGTCTATAGACGGTTTCAGCAGTAACAACATAAGCAACCAGCGTTCGTGGTCAACACGTAACTTCCTGTAATCTCCACTACTTTAAACGTAGTTTATTTATATAACAAGCAAAATAAACAACACGTAGATTATCTAGGAAACAAAAACTTTTTGTTATTTTCAACGAGTTATTTGTTTAAGAGTTCAGTTTAGCAACTAGTCAGACCGTTAAAAAAACTTAAACGGAAGTAAAATTCGGACCAGATGCGTATCGCGTCACCTCATGTGCGTCTGATAAAACCGTCTACAATTGACAAATTATCAGGGCAGATAATATATCAATATATCTATTAACATTGACAAGTGTGTTCAGTAGAGAGCTCACCAATTTTATGTTCCCAATGCAATGGTTTACCAATTAAACCTCAAGAACATTACAAAAGTACAAGATTAAGTCTTAAAAACGGTCACTCAGTGAGATGAATATTAAAGCAAACCGCAGTCCATTCCTCCCTGCTGAAGAGTCAATTTCTCACCTCCAGCATGAAGGACAAAAGCTGCAATTCCCAGCAGATCACACAAACACAACGACTCACAGTCAGTGTCTCACAGTCAGCTAGGGCTGCACAATTAATTGAAAACGGGATTACAATTATGGTTGAAACGATGACATCATTTTATGTAAATCCTCAACTGTCCATTTGTGCTCATTTCTGTGCATTTCGGTGGTATGTTTGGGCACCAAATACAGTTGTGAATCAGAGATTTTAAAATTGATAACTTGACGTGTCCTTTAGCTATTCGTTTATTTTATTTTTTTACTAAGAACATAACTCCCATAATAATTTGTTATTTATTATATTATTTAGGTTTGGATGTATGTACCATGCAGCTGCTTCACAAAAGTGCAGGAAAAACATTAATGCATTGTAAACTGTAAACGCAACACTTTATACATAGACACGCATAACTTTGTGTCTATTATTAACTTATTTAACCTCCTACGACTAGAGCTTTGGTTTGGCTTGCATTTTAGATTTCTTCCAGCTATTTGGGGTTAGGAAGAACCAATAAATATAATAACTAAATATTTTTCTTTGAACATGAAGCTGTATAATTATCCATGTTTGTGTAAAACATGTTCCAGTTACACAGAATTAAGTATTATGGTGCAAACAACAAAACAATGTGAGAGAGGTCTCATTTATAAAACTGTGCAAGTCTATGTACGCACCAAAGCCAAAAATTGCATATGCCAAAAAAATATTAAGACTTATAAAGCCTTTCCTTTATAAATCACAGATCACCTGCAAGTATCCGTACATGAATCATCCTCACATCCCACCCTGCAAGCCCACTCTCCCATCAAGTTCGTTTTTTTTATAGGTCACAACCTTAGCGTGGGAACTGCTTAATAAATGAGACCCCAGGTCTTAGTAGGTTAAGCATTCTGTTTACTTTTTATATCAAAAAAGTCTCCCCTCATCAGAAAAAAATCTCACAGGTGAAAATGTTATGCTAATTCAACCACATACAAACGCCTCAGGTAATTATACTGTAAATAAAAAACAACACAGACGTGCGTGGTCACAGGAAGCGGACTCATGTCTGAATGAAACAGCTTTACGTCACATTACGAAATCGCAACTTCTAAAGAACTTCTTGTAAAACAAGGCCCTGACAGGAAACTATGAGACGACTTCCTTGTGTTTATAAAAGGCACAGAGTAAAAATAATAATAAAAAGAAAACTAAACGTGTCTGTTAGATTCTTTTTTATACATACCTAAACTCAAACATACACATATTTCCAAGCACACAAGGGGTCATATTATGAGATATTTTTAAGATTTAAAATAAATCTTTGGTGTCACCAGAGTGTGTTTGTGAAGTTTAAGCTCAAAATACCACACAGATAATTATTTATAACATGTTAAAATCGCAAATTTGTAGGCCTGAGCAAAAGTGTGTCGTTTTTGGGTGTGTCATTTAAAATGCAAATGAACTGATGAAATGCAAACACTGATCACAATGATGGTGGTTTGTTGTAATTGAAACTCAATTGTGCTGTCAATTCCTTCTTTTCTCCCTCTTTCTCTCTGTATTAAATGGCAGTGCTGTGGTTGGATAGTGCAGATAAAGGAGGCGGTATTATTGTAATTCGCCTTGCTACCTACCTCACAAAACAGGCGAAATCTGAACGACCTAATTTTTCACACGCTTGCAGAAAATGGCTTACTCAAATTAAGTGACTGGGTTGATGTTTATCATATTTTCTAGGTTGATAGAAGCACTGGGGACCCAATTATAGCACTTAAACATAGAAAAAGTCTAATTTTCACACTATGACCCCTTTAGGAAACCTGCATTGAATTATAAATAAGATGCATCCTCAAAAGAACACTTGGGGGCACTATAGGGGCGAATTTAAATTAGTCATTGCATCTGGTCAATTTCTAGACATTTATTTTATTATTTGTAGGCCTATATGAGTCAACATGTTTTTAGTTTTAAAGGCAAAATGTAAAAACCAAAGAGAAAGAGTGTTAGCAGTGCAAAATAAAGCACAGGCAACTATTAAAAAAAGGAAGTTCTCCTCTTATTGAGGCTTTCTGAGTTCACTCTGAAAAGACGCAACATTTGTTACCAGGAAGAAATCACGTTTATAAAGTATCACAAGGAAGTTGACTAGATGACCAGTCAGGCAAAACTCCCTAAATACATATGGATGAGTCAAATGCCCTTCCAAAAAACATCACTTTGACTAATCAGCCAAAGAAATCTACTGCAAAAACAAGAAGGTCTAAATCAGCGCCGGTCAATATATCTAAACCTCTATATATAAAAAGTTTGTTTCCACTGCATTTCTTAACATTAACCTATTTATTGTTAGTGTGGTTTATGATGAAAACAACTTATATCTGGATTAAGAAAAATAAACAATACATTCGATTTCATTGCTAAAACGGATTTTGCTTTAAGAATGTTTTGCCTATTTATTGAAAAAGAAAATAAAACAAGATTCCGTGTGGAAAACCGAACTAGAAGCCACAGAAGATGAAAGTTTAATACAGTGATATCGAAAAAGGGAAATGAGCAGCTAAACAAGACATGTGCTCAAGAGCGCGTGACCTTCCCACATTATCTACTGGATTGAATCACAGACTTAAATTTTCTCCTCCAGAGGCGTAACGTCGGCAACTAAATGAAATAGATTGGTTATAAATTTCTAGATGGCAACATCTTTGCAATTACTTTTTTGAACATGGTACAATATTGCTGAACATCCCTTTGATGGAATAGTTTGAATGGTTTATTTCTCTTTACAGTTTTATGTTATTAGTATGTGGTGGTGATTTTTATCTATAAGAAAAAAATATTAAAAAAGAAACAAAAGAGTAAACATGCAAAATGTAGTTAAACATATGTAAACTTTGAAAAATAGGGGAACCCCGATTTCAGTCAAGCATGAAGTGCAAACTTTCACACACTTGTTTCTAAGAAAGGGCAGCTGTTCTGTAAATGAATGTGACATTCATAACAAAACATCAGGGGTCTACATGAAAATCAAGTTCGATTTTAAATGAGTCTTTAGGGGCTATAGTGCTAACAGTAGCTTACAAGCAACAAATCTATATTTTACGCAAACATAATTGAGGACCTCAGATGCAAAAGCTGCTAAACGCCACCTCTGTCAAAAATTAGATGAGATATGTTCTCGTACATAATACTTTAGTTTCAAATCCGCTTAACCCTGACCATTCAGAAATACCGTTTTTGTTGGCAGAATACATTAAAGGTGCAGTGTGTAAATTTTAGTGGCATCTAGTGGTGAGGTTGCAAATTGCAACCAACGTTTAAGCCGAAAGTATACTAGGGACGTCCGTGTATGCGCGCCGTCCGCATGACGTCATTTTTGTCATCAGGAGGGTCCTCGGCCGGCCGCGCGGACCGTTCGCGTGCAGCCCAAAATTTGAGACCGCGCGGACAGTGCGCGTACGACAGCGCAATGAGTGAAAATATTTAGACAGGACACTCCACTACAAACAATTATACAAAGGAAATAGACAGTATTTGCACACATACTATCGTTTTTCTTCTTTAATTTTTATTTCTTGCAAGAACAGAAAGCTGTGGAGCATGTTTGTTACCATATTGTTTGATTCCTGTTCTTTGTTGTCTTGTTGTTTGTTCGTAACTGTGTTTGCAATGCTGGATCAGTTTCTTTTCTTCACCTATCCTAATGTTTTAATGTACTGTAAATGTCTCCAAATCAGTGCTGCACTAGAGTAATAATTTGAATAAGAAATCATTTGGATTGCGTATAGTGTCGAACGCGACCATTCGCGTGTAGCCGCGGGGAGTATACTCGGAAAGCTGCGCGGATGTGTGCGCGCGTGAGCCGGACGCGGACGCGGAAAAAAAGTATACCCGGGCCTTTAGTCCACTGCTCACCCCTTGCATTTGAAACACAGAGAAGCTACGCTAGCCACCACCGGACAAACATGTCATCGTCGAAGACAACCTAGTAAAAAAAATTGTCCGTTAAGGGCTTCTGTAGAAAAATGGCGGCTTCCATAAGGGGACCCTCGGTGTATGTAGATAAAAAGGTCTCGTTCTAAGGTAATAAACACATAACGGTTCATTAAAAAAAGGTCTTTATACACCCCTGATAATATAGTTTTTTATATTATTTTGCATTTCTTTCAAGAGATCCTTCTAAAAATTACACACTGCACCTTTAAAAGTCTAATAAAAATGCCAACTTACAAGAAAACATGTCAAATGCGTCTAGAGCTCTTTTTACAATTGTAACGCCAAACACTAAAGCCCAATTTATACTTTTGCATCGAGTGTACAGCGTAGCCCACTGTGCCTGACAAGCACCTCCCCAAAAAGTTGCTGTCTATTTCCGAGCTATCACTCCTGTGCATGTGCATCAAACTTTGCAATTTACAAATAACTGGATTTGCTTTACATTCTCTGCTCCACCTGCACCGCACCTGCAATTAGAGAAATGAGCAGTAAAAGAAATCTGCCCAGTGCCGCTTACAATGCCAGACCAGCACCATCAATCCCACAATCCAATTTAAGTGGCACCTGGCATCCTTGAAAATTTTATGAAACCCATTCCAACCATGCCCTTGAAAAGTAGACATTTATAAGACATCTGAAAGCAATTCATGTCTACAAGCAGTTCTTTAAAAAAAGGATTTGTGTGCAAAGTATCCTATCTTAGCCAATCATGTCATTACTACCATTCACAATAACAGGTGAATTCTGAACAGTGATCTTATCTATGCCCGCGATGGGTAAACCCCTTGAAGTGTCGCTCGTAGGGCACTTCTGTCTCAAAATGTTGCTGTTTTTAACACATTTGGCGAAGGAAGTATTTGGGATGACCATTCTGTGGTGTCTCTTTTCCCACAGTGGTCTGTAGAGACATCGAAAAGCACCCATGTAGATGTGAAATCTCTGCATTTACTTGCATGAAGAATAAATACATACTGTTACTAGATAACATTTTAGAGCTTACTCCATACAGTATCACACATTTATGCAAGATACATTTTATTCTTGGAACTCAGATTTTGTGAAATAATCTGATATACTTTAATGCAGCCTAAAGGGATAGTTCATCCAAAAATCATTATCATTTACTCTGTATGAGTTTCTTATGTTGAACACAAAAGGAGATACAGTATGTGACCCGTGCTGGCAAAATGAGTCTGAATGCACACCCTCTAATTTTAATTTAGTTGTTGAGGTTTTTATAAAAATAGGTACATTAAACCCTCTTAATGCTCTAAATCAGGGATAGGCAACGTTGGTCCTGGAGTGCCGATGTCCTGCAGATTTTAGCTCCAACCTTGATAAAACCTTGCCTACCTGTAGTTTTCAGGTGACTCTTTTGACCTTGATTAGCTATTTCAGGTGTGCTTGATTAGAGCCGGAGCTAAACTCTGCAGGACATCGCCATTCCTGGACCAAAGTTGCCTACCCCTGCTCTAAATAGTCATTAAACATCTAAAATGATCTTTATTTGTAGGTTTTCTGAGAGGTGCACTGTCCTAAACGCTTAATCTAATACAAAGATGCATGTACATACGCATGACATTTTGGTGTCAGTTTAAAACATGCAGGAATTAGAAAACAGAGTGCAGGACTTGCTTGATTTTAAAAAACTATTAAGAGAGATAAAGTATGGGACCTGATTGATGTTAAAGGCATTATTGAGAGCAAAAAGACATTAAAAAATAACCTTCTTCGCGTTAACTGACAGAACCAAAACATGCACCCCGATAGACATCTTTACAGAATTACAGTTTTTAAAATATTTGTTTTAAAAATAATTCACACAAGTAGGACCTATAATCTGTTATGTCTTAAAGGGACACTCCACTTTATTGAAAATAGGCTCATTTTCCAGCTCCCCTAAAGTTAAACATTTGATTTTTACCGTTTTGGAATCCATTCATCTGATCTCCGGGCTGATTGACATTACCCGAAAATAGTCCCCTTGGTTACTCTCAGTAACGGGGACTATTTTCAGGTGCTGCCTAATATCATTGCCGCTGCTGCAACCATGTTATGGCAGCAAAGTCCTTCATTGTTACCCAGAATGAGAGTATAGTTCCTAGCCATATCTGCCTAGAAATCACAGCTTTTAATTTTCTGTCAGTCTTAGTACATGATGTAACTACAGAAGAGTTTTAAATAAGAAAAATATCGAAACTCTTTGGTTATCTTTTAGCGCAATGCTAATGGTCTAATCAGATTCAATAGATTATGCTAAGCTATGCTAAAAGTGCTAGCGCCAGACCTGGAGATCAGCTGAATGGATTCAAATCAAATGTTTCACTTATAGAGCATTTTTTATTGGCCCTTTAAGTTGTGGTTAACTTAATGTTTGGTTAACTGTTGGGAAAAAATATCTGATGTGTAACATTATATTAGATCCTTGCATTACAGTAGATCTTAAAAGGGATAGTTCACCCAAAAATGAAAATTCTGTCATCATTTTCTCATCCACATTTTATTCTAAACCTGTATGAATTTCGTTTTTTCTGATGAATACAAAGTGAATGGTTACAATCAGCTGTGTGCTCACCAATATTTTTCAAAATATCTTCTTTTGTGTTTATCAGAAATTAGAAACTCATACAGGTTTGCAATCACATGAGTTAGAGTAAATGATCCCTTTAAGCTGTCTGCCTTAAAGGGGACATATTATGAAAATCTGACTTTTTCATGTTTAAGTGCTATAATTGGGTCCCCAGTGCTTCTATCAACCTAGAAAAAGTGAAAGAGATCAACCCAGTAACTTAGTTTTGGTAAATCTTTCTCTGCAAGCATGTGAAAAAATAGGTCATTGTAATTTGGCTCCTTTGTGATGTCAGAATAGGATAATACTGCCCCCTTTATCTGCACTATCCAACCACGGCACTGCCATTTAGTGCAGAGAGAAAGAGAGAGAGAGAGAAAATAATTCACAACACAACTGAGTTTAAATTGCAACAAACCACCATCATTGTGATCAGTGTTTGCATAGAGACAGAGCGCAGCGCGTCACAACCTGAAAACCACGCCCACCGGGGGGGGAAAGCAATCCAACAGTCTCCATTGACTTTGTATTGCAAAAGGCCGCCTCCTTGTCATTTCTGGCTTATAACAAAAAACTGAATAATGCCTAAAAGCTGCTTTGGGACAATATGTACAGCTAACAAGCCAAAGAACACAGAAATAAGTTTTTATAAGCTGTCGAGCCGTAAAACCCAGTCTTTAAGGAGAATAAAGTGGATCGCCGATTACGTTTCCCCCTATTGGACGCAGTTTTACTAATAGGAGTACTATGAAAAGTTGCCTGTTTCCATTTCTGTGTCTAAACGCTCGTTTTTTGAAGTCGACAGCTTATAAAAAATTATTTATTTATTTTTTTGGCGTGTTAGATGTACACCTTGTCACACAGCAGCTTTTAGGTATTATTCTGTTTTTAAGTTTAATCTGTAAATAAGTTTTTATAAGCTGTCGACCCCAAAAAACAAGCGTTTAAAGACACAAAAATGGACACAGGCAACTTTTCATAGTACTTCTATTAGTAGAACTGCGTCCACTAGGGGGAAACGTAGTCGGCGATCCACTTTATTCTCCTTAAAGGCTGGGTTTTACGGCTCGACAGCTTATAAAAACTTATTTCTGGGTTCTTTGGCTTGTTAGCTGTACATATTGTCACACAGCAGCTTTTAGGCATTATTCAGTTTTTTGTTATAAGCCAGAAATGACAAGGAGGCGGCTTCTCGCAATACAAACTCAATGGAGACGGTTGGATTGATTTCCCCCCCGGTGGGCGTGGTTTTCAAATTTGCATAACGGCGCTCTGTCTCTATTTCATCAGCTCATTTGCATTTTAAATGACACACCCAAGAACGGCACACTTTTGCTCAAGCCTACAAAGTGGAAATTTTAACATGCTGTAATTAATTATCTGTGTGGAATTTTGAGCTAGAACTTCAATTACGCACTCTGGGGACACCAAAAATTTAGTTTCATCTTATAAGAAATCTCATAATATGTCCCCTTTAATGTCAATCAAACAATAAAATAAAGAAAAAAGTAAAACATATATTTTTCCAATAGTATTGTTTTTGACTTTGTGTTTGCCAAATCTTTTACACTCTTAGGGGCCAGTCACACCAAAAGCGCTTAATTAAACGCTTGCAAACGCAAGGCGCGACGCACTGCCTTTTTAAAAAAAAGAGCAGTGCGCGCGGGTTTTCATATTGCTAAGCCACCACCGAGTCAGCTGTCTTGTCAATCAAATATTGAAGCGTGAACGCTCTTTTGCTGTTAACTGTCATAATAGCAGAAACTTTAAAAAGAGGACGCTTGCTTTGACCTTGTTTGAGGGTGAGAGGTGCCCAAACAAGCAGGAGAGAGTGAGCGAGTGGTGTCCGGTTCTTCAAAGCAACTGTTAACTTCCCTCCCCACAACGTAAGGCCCGCCTCTCCCCTCATTCGATTGGACAATGGAAAGACAAGAATGACGTCGGGCGCTTCTCCGCTCTCAGCGCTCCTTCAAAAACGCGTGCGCGGCAGGCGGCAAAAAACCGCAAGGCGCGCGCATAAACAGCGCGCAAACGCGCCCTGCCCATAGAATATCATTCAAAAAAGGCGCCTGCAACTGCCATAAACGCTTTTGGTGTGACTGGCCCCTAAGAAAGGATAAGTTTATTTTTTACACATCTTTATGCGTTAAGCTTTTAACACAATATGTGTAATTTTAACACATTATGTGTTTGATTTTGTGTTAAACTATAACACAAGTTGTGTTAAAAGTAATAACAATAATAACACAGAGATGGGTGGATTCTGGGACAACGCATTTAGTGTGTTGTCCCAGAATCAACACTAATGTGTTGTTTTTAACACATTCAGGCCTCAACGCAAATAATTTTTTATACTGTCCGGGTCGGGCCAGTGGTTCAGGTTTTCACTTGCCCTGACACAATTTTCACTAGCCCCACTAAAAAAATTCAGTGTTTGTCACATATTTAAAAATAATAATTCAAAAGTAAAATATAATTGTATACATATACAACAGACATGTTTCAACGAAAAAAGGCTCCCAACCCGTAAACTGACAGCAAACTGTGCAAAACATTGCATAAATTCTTTCTCCGTGTTTTATGTAAATGTCTGCTTCCAAGATGTTAAATAATTTCGTTTTTGGCCGGTGGCCCCAACATCTTAATGTCTCTTTGCTCTACCAGCTAAAGTGACAGTTCTCGCCATGAATATATATTCATAGTTGCAGGAATGCTGTGAAGAATAAAAAAAGAAAGAAAAAATGGCTATCGATTTATCAAAATATCATCATTTGTGTTCAACAGAATAAAGAAACTCATACAGGTTTAGAACAACATAAGGAGGAGTAAATGATTTTTGGGTGAACTATCCCTTTAAGTGTGTTGCATGGTTTTAATTGTACTTCAATACCTCCTGTATAGCGTAGTACACATTTACTGTAGTCTAGGGAGGGGTACACAAGAGATGTTTGTACTTGTGCAAGGTGTTAGAACCCCACCTCAAAAAACAGCAAGTTAACAATAAAGCAAAACAACAAAAACACCAAAAATTAAGTTACAAAGATCCTCTTCACGACACAATAGAAAAGAAAATGCAAAACAAATTCTAATAATTCTTTTAACATATTTTAACATGATCTTTCGCTTCTGTTTGTGTACGCTCACCCGAACCTTAATCTTCACACAATCTATCTTTATCTTATCCTGTTTTCTTCTCTTCTTCTTTCACCTATATTCGTTTTAACACGTGGTTGGGCAGACTGACACGCTACTCAGCATCACAAGCACGCCAAGAATATAAATAAAATGACCATCATTGTTCCAGTAATTATAATAAAATTATATTCTTAGAATATAATACAGTATTCATCTTATAGTTGCATAAAGTGCTAGAGTCTATCGTCTTTCATCACAGAGTAAACACAGTCACAGACATACATATACAGTATTGTACACCTAAAATACCAGATCAACATGTCTGTGAGGAAAACTGAAGTACTCAGTGGATAAAAACATGCAAACTCCATGCAGAAATGTCAGATTTAGTTATTTGTACCACATTGCATGGTAATGCATTGTGCGCATGCAGTGGACATTGATGATGGACAGAAAAGATGAATATGGATAACAGAATAAGGTAATCCGTAACTTAAAAACTTGTACTAAAAACAAGGTAATAGTTAATAGGAAATACAAATATATACTGTGAACTAGAAGTGAGAAATGATGACACTTACCAAAGAGTATTTTTGTACTAAACAGTTCTGCTTGGACCATAACAACTGACATTTTTGTTGTAAGTAGGCAATTAATGCCAGCTATTGTGGGTCAACATTGTGGATTGTGCCACGTGGCCTTTTTTGACCATGATTAGGACCCATCAGTGAAAATAAACAACATCGGCATATTTAATTGAATCGATCGCTTTGAATTTCTATAAAAAATGTGAATGCTGCATTCCTGCACAAACTAGCACACGTTACAATCGGAGACAGAGAGTAAAAAAACAAAAACAGACAGAAACTCCCGGCATTCCTGCATTTCTTTGCATTGTAAGTGTTCTCTGTACATTTTGTGAGTGTTCGTTCATATATGTGTTACTGGGTTCATACGTAAATGTGGCTGATTAAGTGTGAACCTGTTTGTAAATGTGTGTGTTTGTGGGTGAGAATACGTAGGTAGAAAAGTGCTCTGGCGTGTATTTCTACAAACGCTGTGACTTTCATTCTCCATATTAAACATTGGTGGTATTTATGCTAACAGGGATGCTGAGAATAACATCATCATTCACATTCAAAGTGCATATTTAACCCCTGCATGGCCAAGCAGGGTTTGCGTGTAAACCTTGCTCCTTTGGCAAGCTGGAACTTAGCAAGAAATGTTTCTGATGACCAAGCAAGTGAATTTTTTTACAAAGTTGAGAAAAATAAACTTCTGCTTTTGAGGTTATCCAATGATGCGCTCTCTATGCACTTCAGTAAAAAGCAAACACCCTCAAAAACATACTACACACAGGGAAGTACATCTGATTGCGACAGATCAAGTTACAGAAAGACAGTCACACAATGGTGTCCATAGAGGAATTAAATGACCACTAGGACACTTTCAACATAAAAAGGTAAGAACTTTTAAAATCCAAGCACACTGAATGAATCTTTTTAGAAATAAATATTAAGTAAGGGATAATGTATAGGCAGAAGATTGTTATCGCAGAAATAAGCCCTGATACTGTGATCAGGACCTGACTCAAACCAGATAGGACTAAAAGGGCTTATTTGCCATAACAACCTGCTGCCTGTATATAATCCTGATTATTAAAAGGCTATTTACTTATAAGTAAGGTAAGGAACATTAAAAATTTGATTCGAAATATTGTATTTGCTAATTTTTAACAAATGCAAACTTTCCGCTAGGAAAACCTGTTTAAGTTCGTTTTTATGATAAGACGAGATGTTCATGTGTCATGTACACACTATTTGGTTGGATCATTTGTAAATATACCTTATTACACGGCACTCTAAAATGCTTGATTCTGATTGGCCAGTCGCGATATTTCA
This sequence comes from Misgurnus anguillicaudatus, assembly GCF_027580225.2. Lineage (NCBI taxonomy): Eukaryota > Metazoa > Chordata > Actinopteri > Cypriniformes > Cobitidae > Misgurnus > Misgurnus anguillicaudatus. The sequence continues at coordinate 34,653,930 of NC_073355.2, read as the reverse complement.
AGGTATGTTATTACAAGACAACAACCACCTGAAACTAATAACACACGGCTGCAAATCATATGACAGATACGGTTTAATATTACACAAAATATAAATATAAATGTAAATATGTCATTATATTTACAAAATTATTCAGCCAAATAGTGTTCTTGACATTTGACCATCTTGTCCTATCTTAAAACCAAAAATAAACGGGTTTTTTCTTGCGGAAGGTCTGCATTTGTTAAAAATAAGCAAATCAAATTTTGTTCCCCACCTTACTTATAAGGTAAATAGCTGGGTTGTTATGTAAGGAATAATTGACGACGGGCCATTGAATTATTAGAAAAATATGCACGGGTGTGCATTATTTTTCAATAATTCAACGACCCGGAGTCAATTATTACGCTTATACTATGGTTACCACACCGCAAGACATCGAAGACATGATATATTTAAAGGAATTCGTTTGCTTTTTGTACTTAAATCGCTATTGTGAGTAGGACTATTTCTTCTGCGTCTCATCTAACAATTTGCTTGCTTGTTCCAAAATGTCATTTTAAAGCTGAAAATGAGCCATTGATAGCATTCTAATGCAGTTATTAATGAAGTTATTAAAAAGAGAGCGACAAGAGAGAGAAAGGAAGAAAGAGAGAGAGAGAGAGAGAGAGAGAGAGAGAGAGAGAGAGAGAGAGAGAGAGAGGGCAAGCGAGAGAGAACGAGAGATTGTGTGAACGAGATTACTCTGGGCGTCTCTAAACAGCGCTGTTTTTGAAAATCGTCTGTCATGTTGTTTTTGTTAGTCCGTTATTACAGTTAACTACGCGAAGTGATATGAAAGCTGCATGGAACTAGGTTCGTCGTGCGTTTCCCAGAAAATAAATGCACACCTCAGAACGTTCACCAGCCAATCAGATTCAAGCTAGGGCTGTTCGATTCCGGATTTTTTGGAATTGATTCTGATTCCAGTTTCTGGAATCGAAAGAATCGATTCCAAGAATCGATTCCTCACTGTTATTTTCGATTCTTTTCATACCAGCACCGTGTCTAACATTGTCGCATCTTACCGTGCCACACGTACACCGGGCGTGAAAAAAAGCGACTGTTGCAAATCCATTTGTCCTTCCTATTAGACGTATTGCAAGTGCTGCTTGGCCATAAATAGAACGAGGCATTTACTTCGAGGATTTGTCACGTCGTGCTTCCTGCGTCAGGTGTGGACAGTAGACACAGTGTAAAGATAGGAATATGTTCACCATATGCGGTAGATTCTATTTAAATACATACATACGCATGTATGCATACACTTATGTATGTGGATAGATAGATTTTTATTTATTTGTGGTACATATATTTCATCCAGTATTATAAAACTATAGCTAAAATCTCTGTTAAATTCTAAAGATCAAACTCCGCCCAGCAACCGATATTAAATATTTCATTGGGTCAGTCATTGCAGATTGTCTACACACGTCTAGATCCATTTATTTAGTCTGAACTTTATTTCTTTACAGGTGACGTGATTGTGTTGACAAAAGAAATTGGCTACAGTCCGCGGTTTGTGTTAAAAAAAATCTTAAAGAGGAATCGATTCCCCTAATGGAATCGATTCCAACCTTTGGAATCGACTCTCAATTCCTAACGACTGGGAATCGAGTAATCGATTCTTTTTGGAATCTATTCCCAGCTCTAATTCAAGCATTCAACGGACCCGTAGTATAAAGCAAAATAAACCCCTTTAGTGTGATACAATACCCTCCGAATAAAAAACTTTATGTTTTGTGTAATATTAAAATGCACCTGTCAAAATTATTTGCAGCATCCGGGTTACTATGTGTTAATTGTTTCAGGCGGTTGTTATCTCAGAATAACATACCTTGGAATGTCACGACTGGCCAATCAGAATCAAGCATTTTAGAGTGTCGCATAATAATCGTAATTAATTAAATTACGGCTCTGTCTAGGGCTACATCAATTCAGGAAAGAGCAAAGAGTATTAGTGCAGAGAATGATTCATAAATTAATAAAAATGGGAAAATGTTAATGATGTAATGTACATTTTGTCCATTAGTTATTAAACTAATTTTAAAATAGACTTTAGCCTGAACATAAACAGAAATATTCTTAAAAGCGCACTTGGCACTTAAGCATTTTCGTTGTTTTATGGGACCGAAATTAAACCGATCATACAATGAGATAAGAAATATATGAGAGAAAAGAAAGCTTTCAATTTGATCGTGTGACTTTAAAGTGGCACTTTCAGTTTCAAAACCCAACATGGTACAGTAGACCTCCAGTGTATATGCAACTGTAAAAGATGTTTTTAATCCTGGTTTCTATTATAAATCAATCTAAATAATACCTAAAGATTTGTGTTGTTATGGCATAAGGTTGGCTTTGGAAACAACACAAAATTAAAATAAAAAATTAAACACTGATTCTTTTCAGTGCACGCATAGTGTAGCTAAATACTGGAAAGATTTGCCACGTTTGTCTCACCATAGGAACGTAATGCGAGTTAAAACCTTTTTTACTTTCTTTTTCCCTCGAGTTCGTTCACCTACACGGACTTTACCGTAACTATAAATAGCAAACCTAACCTACACCGCTCAACTTCTGAATGAAACCTTAAACTGAATAAAAAGTGACACCGACATCAACTTTTAAAACACAAGACGTTTCAAAATACATTTCTTCAAGAACTTCAACTTTAGTTCAGCTTGTACTCTCATTTCTCCCCCAACACCCCTCAGACGCTTTCAAGATGAGGGAAATCCCTTTCCTTACAGTTTCCTGGCAGTTGCGAGAAAACGCGCGACATTCTCGGTCTGTGCTTACTGTAGCTTACCAGTGGGTTAGGGGTGGGTGGTCATGTTTACCCCAAAAAATTTCATAAGTCTCTCACGTATGACACGTTTCGTTATCGTATGAGAATCTTTTCAACATCCGCATGAAGATCTGTAGGAGCGTTTATCATGTAACGCATCGATCCCCTGATCTGTTCCTTTGATTAAAAGACGAATTCGGATTTTTTTAATAAAAGCTAGCCGGCTTTAAGATGGATTTGCGTGGAATTGGACTTTTATTGCAAACAGTAAGCATACTTTTTGAAAATACTGCATATAGCTTTTATTATGTTTTCAAAATAATAATTTATTATTTCATTTACTTAAATAATTTTATTTTTGGTTATTTTATACAAAAGAATCTATGCGTGTTTGTTGGTGTGGGAAGTGTAGTAAAGGGGAAGGAAGTTTAGAGTTTAAAAGCAGTGTGAATATCTCAACCACAGATGCTTGCAAGTGTCTTAAAGTAGATCTTTGTCTTTGTGTTTGAGGAAGTGCCATTTATTAGCTCAACAAGCTTTTAATGCATGTTGTTCTTCCATTTCATCTCATTATTTCCAAACATTCAGGCATCCTGAAAAGAACCGCAAGACTCACCTGTGTCTCCCTGACCACTGATCTTTCATCCCATTCACAATGTTCTTCATCTGGACGCTGCATATGAACGTGTTTGCTCTGCTGGTCAGGACCACCACAGCTGACCAATGCCCACTTCATGATGCCAAACCTGGGACTGGTGAGAGAGAACGATAAGGATTTTATACATTATCACATTTATTTGTTTATTTTTGTAAATCCTCTGTAGTTCAGGACTGCGTCCATCAAAAAGACTTTCTATAATTTATTTGCGATCCTTATCAAAGACTCATATACTTATCCTAACTAAAACTCTTAACCCCACCACAGGGTCAATAAAGACTTTTACTGGCAAGAATTGTAAATAGGACTCAGTTTAGTGTGGGTAGTGTTAACCTGCCTTGACAGTTTCATTTTAAAATACCATTTCTAACTAATCTTGAAATTAAAATTTCCCTTTTGTCAACTTTAAGTTTAGCCAATTAAAAATAACAGATCAGTAAGCCCAGGGAAAGTCTAGCAAGCATCTAGATGTTCCCGTCTGAAGTCAGATGTGTGTGAGACACTAAAGATGTCTTCTGATGAATTTGTCATTTGGTAAACAAATTCATCATTATAATGTTAAAATCTTGTTGTTAAAAGTGTTCTTGTAGTTTAATTGGTAAAGTATTGCCTTAGAAGTGTATAGGTGATGGGTTCGAACCCCAGGAATATGCGTACGTACATGTTGAGATAAAAACATCGCCAAATGCATTAATGTAAAAGGCACCTGCTGTTATTAGTTTGCAAATTGCAGTATTTATGAATTTGTGTAAATATGTGTGCCATGGTAACCAAATTTTGCATGAACTAGGTATTATTTAAGTTACTTTAGATGAGTGGTTCTCAAACTTTTTCAGCGTGCGCCCCCAACAAAACATTTTAAATGATACAAAGTAGTGCTGTTGGTTAGTAGGCTTACATTTTTTAGGTTTAATTATGCAGAATTCATGATGAATTAATGTATTTTATAAAATGTCATAAAACTGGGGACCCACCGTCACCATTTAGCGTCCCCCAGTTTGAGAACCACTGCTTTAGATGCATAAAGAATTGCATATAGTCCCTGTGTTTTAAATAATAAGTTCAGTCAAAAAAAATCTTTTATTTTCTACTTATAAAAATCTGTATGACTTTTATGATTTGTATAACATTTTAAAGAAAAAAATTAGGGATGCACCGATTTTTTTTTTTTTGGGCCGATACCGATACAGATTTAAACAGACAACTTCTGGCCGATACCGATGCCGATACCGATATTAAACACTTGTATACAATAATACACAGTTGGTCTATTAGCTAGTTTATTTCTGCATCAAATTATTTTTACTGAACATGGATTTGATCTAATTAACATTCAACTGACCAACATAATAAGAGAGGCACAAATTAAGCTAAAACAAATATAATAAGACTATTTTTTTTGCTATTCAGCATTTATTTTATTAACAACATTAACTCATTTTTTACATATAATGGATTTCTTTATGTAGTTAATTAATAAACAATTGGTATCTGCATTTCTCGTGCTATTGCCGATATGCCAATGGTTTCAAATTCATCAAAAATTGGCCGATAAATATCGGCGGCCGATACATCGGTGCATCACTAAAAAAAATGCATGCACTTTTTACATGCTAATAAAATAAATGAGGACAAATGCAGTCAAGCTTCAAAACAAGACAGGGTGACAGCCAGAAACTGACTGTTGGGTGGGCCTCAATAAAAATAGGTTATCAGATAATCTTTATGTATCTTAATAAACATATTCCAAATATACATACACTGACATTAAAAATCTAGCAAAAAACAAAATTTTTGAGGTTGAGGTAGCCCACATCAGAGCTCAAAGGTGACCACTTCACGGTTTCATGTTTTTGGAGCTCAACAACATCCGTCCTTATTTACTTCATTCAGTGCATTTCAGTTACGATCCAATTTCATTATCGTCAATACTGACCTTTGACCTTTGTTTTAGTGTCACCCGTGATGGATTCTTTGCAGTGCTACAATGACTATGAGACCCATGTGCAATGCACGTGGGAAGAAGATCCACTCATTCATTCACAAGCCGCAGAAAACTCCTCACTCCTTTCCTGGGATTCTTAGTGGGTGAAAACAAAGAAGAATTTATTACTGCTATTGATCATTGCAAGAGAAAGAAATGTTTTTCTCTTTTCTCTCTCTCTCTCTGTAGTGAAGAAGCACTATGTGTTTCTCTCGGACCTGGTGTTGTTTCATCCAATGGAAAGATCTCTCACAGTTGTCGCTACAACACTACGATGTTTACCCTTGAAATCGATCACAAAGTCTACTTCAATGTATCCTGTAAATCAAGAGGACTGTCTCTCATTGTAGCCAAGCATGGTGAGTGTGTGTTTGTGTTCAAAAGCATTTTTGGTCTGAAAAGTGTTATACAGCTCTTTATGTGTGCTTACAGGAAAAGTTCTGGCCCCGGTTGACTTGACTGAGAAAATGGCTAATGGATCAGGTCATGTGGTGTCATGGAGAAGCCCGTATCCTGCATCCTCAAATATTACAGCAACGCTCACGTATCAGCTTCAGTACCGCATATCTGGCCAAGACTGGACTGTGAGTACACACAGACATACAAGCACACAAAGAGAAATCCACAAATCAGAGACCATACGAAAAGTCTAGGTTCGCAAGTTTGAGGACTGTGATGTCATCATAGAACAGGAGGATGACCAAACATAAAAAAATTGAAATTCATGAAACAGACCTCCACAGTACTAAGCCATAAACAGTATCAGGACTTCACAAAAATACCCAAACATATTCTGATAAGAACTTTGAAAGGAAACATTGTGGATATCCGGTGCACTACAATAGCTACAGACTGCAATTGTTTCACAGTAGATCACAATATTAAGATCTACTTCAATCTGCCATTCTAAGAAAACAGCAATATAACCACAAACTTTAAGATTCCCACAAAAGATAAGGTTTCCACATGAAAGAGCTACACTAGCATTTTGAAACTGAATACAGATCTGCTGTGAAGATTTGGAAAGATACTAAATGTGTATTTGTGTGTACTGTATGTACCTTTGAGTGCAAGTGATAGTGTTCAGTAGGTGGGCATGTGTCACATGCAGAATAGTCAGTTCACTTGTCAAAAAATGAATGGCTATATTCCAAATAGCACATTGCCACAGTAAATTGGCTATGTAATAGTTTTTCTGCTGTATTTACAGATTAAATATGATATAATCTCTCTGTCTCTCTCTCTCTCGACAGGTTGTGTATAATGGCAATGAATCTAAGTATATGATCGAGAAGCAACTACTCTTGCCAGGTTACCTTTACCAAGCCAGAGTGAGGGCCCGAGGTCCTTTAGGAATGTGGAGCAACTGGAGCCCACTAGTGTCCTGGAGATCCCAAGATGGTGCGATGAACTTTATTTATAGTAATCTGTATATGAAGAGCTCAAATGCGAAATCTTCTAAGTGCATCTGACATGTTTTCTTGTAAACTAGCATTTTTTATTAGACTCTTAATGAATTCTGACAGCAAACCGGTATTTCTAAATGGCCTAAGGGCCGGGATTAAGCGGATTTGAAGCAAAAGTATTGGACGAATGTATAATACATGTCGAGCCCGAGAGCATTCGGTTAATATCATTATCTCATTTTTGACAGAGGTGGCGTTTAGTGGCTTTTGCATCTGAGCTCCTCATGTATAACGTTTAGGCATTAGCAACGTTTATCAAGTAAACATTCAATTCAAATCACTGTTACCGTCTTCTAAATGTATGTTAATTAATAATTCATACCATTATTATTGTTATCTCTTCTTCATATCAATACTGTTTGAGTAATGTTGACAATGGCGCAGGGATGACACATTTTGTAGGCCAACCCAGAAGTTAGTAGGACACTGGTTCCCTCTCAAAAGCCTATACACTTTTCCCATAGACTTTTGGATTATCGCCAAAAAATAAGCTCTGTGTTTAAAGGTGACATAGAATGATTGAATGGGGTATTTATTCTTGTTCTGTGATGTGACATGTAGACAACAAAATTTTGGTTGGGTCTGTAAAACCTCTCTCAGAAAGCTATAGGGTGGGGGATTTTATACACGTGGTTTGCACCTATTTAGCATCCCTTCGGTCTTAACTGGCAACCTCATTTTAGCACTCAAAAGAATGTAAACATCACCGTCTTCAGAACACAGACAGAACAAAATTTTACAGATAAAAGAGCACACCTCAGAACGCGACTCTCCATTTGGCCTTGAACTTCGCGAACACTGTTGAAATTTACTTCCAGTTGGAGGCAAGAGGCCGGATGTATGCTAATTATTTGGAAGGGGAGGGAATTGAATCAGAGTGGGGGTGAGTGAGATGCATTTTACGTAACATGTATCCGTTTTTCAGATTGGGCCGTTTTCTGGCGGTAATTTCTAAAGGAGGAATTTCTATGAAATGGGGCATACACACCAAATGCGAATTAAACGAGTAGATTAGATGCAAAGTCAATGCAAATGGATGCAAACTGGCATGGGACGATGCGAATGACACGAAGATACAGCGAAACCACACGATATTCGCCATAAACATGTCTTCGCACAAGTTTGCGTAACTCGAGCTGAAAAAAGAGATGGGATGAAAAATGCTGATACACACTGATAATACTGTACCTGCCCAATAAAATTCTGAATCTCTAACCGATATTATGCACAGCGTTTTCATGTACTACGGCTTTTGATCAGTAAGAAGTCCTTATCAATCTGAAATCACTGTTAGTTTGAGTCGTTTATAATGCATTTGAAAAAGCAACACTCGCCAAACAAAATCATAATATATATTCTTTATTATCATTAAAATACCTGAAAAGGTTTGAAGAACAGCAATATAAATATATGTTTAAGCCATTTCCTGGAGATGCGTGTGTAAATGGTTCTTCTTCTGCGGCACATATTTAGTTTTTTGCATGAGAGCGCCCTCTGGCTTTTGGATGTTGCAGCATTTCACTGTAATTCATTGAGAAACCTACATTGAGTAATCTAGAGTGAGGAACGCGATGCTTCACGTTTGGTGTGTATGCAGCATTATCCTCAACAAGAGAGACATTTCGGCTAATTTGTTAGTTGGGCATCATTTAAATAAATCAAATGGCAGATAATGGTGTTAACGTGGCATGTTGTTCTTAGGGAACATAATACAAATGTTTATAAAACAGTTTGTTCTGGTTTTCGAATCTGATTGGCTGAGCAATTTCTAGCCATGCAATTCCACCAGTATTACCACAGAAACCCTTATTAGTGCTGGGTGACTGCTTCACAAACTCATTTTTCAAAGCCATACGCACAACCGGCGCAACGTCATAGAATGTCTCTGAACAGGTTCACGCCCACTTTTGGGGGTAAACAGACTAGACCTTCCATGGACTTCCATTCAAAATAGCGGAACAAAGCAACGTTCGTACACAGCCGGCAGGCGTAAATAACTTATGAAATCACTCAGATTAAATATGTTGAGTAATTATCTGTCCACCCTGCCTGCCATAGAGCGCCAAAGATACATTAACACATTTAATTTGGTCAAAATAAAAACATATCCCTTTCATTCTCCCAGCGTCAAATTTGTGTAACAACTCCCTATTGGCAAGAGGTGTCTTACATGGACATTTACTCGTACCTCATCGAGTCAACAGGGAAGCAAGTGAATGATTTTACTTCGTATTTGAAAGTTACTTCGTATTTATATATTATGTCTTTATATTTAGAGTACTGAGTGCACTTTTCCGTCCAGCCATACAACTAACCTTAGTGATTTTCCAGCAATCACTGGATAGCCGTTGAACTGTTACGTTAACTTAATATAACCCTCATTGTTGTGTGATGTGCCTCTATATTAGCATGGCTGTGGTTGCTTGTGGTGTGGCCTCATGCCTTGCCTAATCATAACCATGCTGATAGAGCCATTTCACAATCCTACGCTATTTTATTTCTACGCTTTCACATCCAACTCACTATAAGGCGTTTTGGATAAAATCGTTTGCCACATACATTAAAAGTAAATGATTTTAAAGATCACCTATTTCAATGCTAAAAATTTTATTTTGTGTATTTGGTATAATAAAATGTGTTTGCGTGGTTTATGGTTAAAAAACACATTATTTTCCACATACGTACATTTTGTAGCTCTAGATTTCACTCTCTTCCTGAAACACGCGGATTTGAAACAGTCTGTGTCCCTGATTGGCCAGCTAATCTGTACGTTGTGATTGGCCTGAATACCTCTGAGGTCAGCCGAAAATGTGACGCTCCTTACCATGTTTGAAGGATTCAGTCACAATGCAATGCTAACAGAAGTTAACTTACAGTCTGTACGTCCAAAGCGGGAAGAATTGTGATAATGTCGATCTTGTCTACATCAACAATCCCAGGAAGTAAACTGTTGCCTACAATCCGTGTGTTTGTTGTAGTCCAATAAAAGAGATTTACGTTGGAGACGTATTGTTTACTATGGGGTTTGTACCTTTTGCTTAACATGTACTAATACACACTTATTAGGAAATTTAAAAACGTGAATCGAACAATGGGTGCTCTTTAAAAAATAAACTCATTCACGAATCGCGTCTTATTTTTAGTAGTTAGAAGTAACGAGGAACGATATGTTTTAATTACATAATTGGTGTAAAGAGTATTATGTTTAGATTTTAACCGTTGTAAAGTAAAAAAATAAAAAAAATCTGATAAAGTAAAGATACTTGAAAATGCGCGTGTCCGCCACTGACGTTTATTCATTAAAGTATCCTAAAATGTTACGTTACTGAAGTAAATTTAACGGAATAAATGTAGCAAGTTACTACCCACCTTTGCTTAATGTCTTTGTTTTGTTCGTTCTTGCTCTTAGATGAAGTCTTTAATCTGCAGTGTGAGATAAAAGGAGAAAAGGACGTGACGTGCAGTTGGCAGATGAAGACAGTCAACTCTCACTTCATATCTTATCATCTGTGGTACAGTCACAATGATAGCAGTCAGTGAGTACAGCCCCCACAATGAACTTTAACTGACTTTTAACTGTAATTGACACTAACTATTAAGTTTTTCTGTCTTTAAGAGTCCCCAGGCCATCAAGGCGTTGTCCAAATCCTCTGGTAAAGCCGAGAGATGCTGGGATAACGGAGTTTATTTGTTCTATAAACACAAATGACCCTTACGGGTTAACAGTTGAGCTGAGACCCGTGTACAACTCAAAAACATTCAGGACTTCAGAAAACGGTGAGTGTCTGAGAATAATTGAATGCAATGCTGCCATCTAGTGTGTAGGAGGAACATTAAATATCATTTGGGTGAAATTCAGTGACCCAGAAGTCTCCAAGAAATCTAAAGTTTTTGGATTTAAGTATAAAGAGATATTTATAAACTAATATGCTTCAAAACACCGGAAAAATATGTGTTTTGAAGATATAACCCTTCAGATTCAGTCTCTCACTTTTTTTTAAAATCTCTTTGCACTTTTTTTTCTCATCATATAGAAAGCTGTAATGCAAAATACCCACTATTGGCTACTTTAAAATAAGGGGAGTAAATCTGTGTAAATTTTATCAAACAAAGCATTACATTTCAAGGCGTATGTCATTTCAAGGCACTTGGGTATTTAACAACACCATGAAAACCGTATTTTCAAGGCTGAAATATTTGAATGAATTTCAAGGAAATAATACACACAACATTGGAAATTCACTTAATATTTACTTACCTTTAAGTGATATCTTTTATGTATATAACTTACAATATACAATGTATTCAATCATGTTAAAGGAGACATTTCACAAGACTTTTTTTAAGATGTCAAAATAAATCTTTGGTGTCCCCAGAGCTCAAGATATTATATAGATAATTTATTTCAGCATGTTAAAACGCCACTATGGAGGTAAAAATATAGGCAAAAATGTGCCGTTTTTGTCTGTGTCCTTTTAAATGCAAATGAGCTGATCTCTGCACTAAATGGCAGTGCCGTGGCTGTATAGTGCAGATTAAGGGACGGTATTATCCCCTTCTGACTTCACAAGGGGAAGCCAAATTTCAATGACCTATTTTTTCACATGCTTGCAGAGAATGGTTTACCAAAACTAAGTTACTGGGTTGTTCTTTATCCAACATGATCTCACGGAAATTTGTGTTATATAACGAAAAAACAAATTCGTCATGAATTCAGCTGTTTTGTGCCCTGAGCACAAATGTCTATTTTGTGTCATTTAACACGAATTTATAAAAATAGTTTTTTGTGTCCGTGGCATTTTATGTATTGTTTTCTCATTTTCCCCCCTATTTTTAAATCATTGTCGTTTGGGGTTTGGGTTAGGATGTACTTTCATGTATTGGTTTCCCAACCCCAAGTGACAATGGTAAGAAAGTGGGAAAAAAACTATGAGAAAACAATACATAAAATGAACACAAAAAGGAAATTGTGCTACCGACACTAAAAACAGTTTATAGAAATTTGTGCCACTGACACGAAAAAGACATACGTGCTCAAAGCTGAATTTCATGGCATCAATATGAATAAATTGATCAAATTTTTCGTGACTATAACACGACTTGTCGTGAGATCAGTCTGTCTTTTTTACATTTTCTAGGTTGATAGAAGCACTGGGGACACAATTATAGCACTTAAACATGGAAAAAGATTTTCATGATATGTCATTTTTAAAGAATGCTTAAGATGCTTTATCAGATCCACTTTAACTATTGTTAAACTAATTTAACAGCTTCTGCTCCAGACCTGTAACAGTACATTTATGTTTTCCAGTTCACCCTCCACAACCCGCCCCCGTGCAGGTGAAAGAGAGAGATGGTGTTTTCCGTCTAAGCTGGTCTATAAATTGGACTGATCTCATAAAATACTTTGTCCAGCTGAAAATCTCAAACAGTGAGGTACTAAATGTTATCTGTCCTTCACTCCCGATCTGTTTCGCAAGCATGCAACAGTAACTTATCTCTATCGTGATTTTCTTTTTGTAGACATCAATGCTCTATAACCTAACTGGAAATGAAGGGTTTGAGATTCCTTCAAGCTCTCTAGATCCTTCAACTCATTACGAGGCCCAGATCAGATTAGTGCTTTCATCTAAAGATAGTCCCTACAGTGGTCGGCCATCCGAATGGTCACGGCCAAAAAGGTTTACCACAGGTCCAGGTAATACTCTGCATTTATTATATCTGGGAATATATTAACAGGATCAATATAACTCAATATATAATACATATTTACATTTTTTGTGTGTGTTTGTAGCTTCTTGGTCTGTCACCACCATAATCTACATATTGATTAGTCTGTTCGTGGCTGTGATCTTCATAGTTTTGTACAACGCCCTTCCGGTCTTTCACAGGTAAAACACCTGTTCATCATGTATACTAGTACACATTTGTTTGTGTGTTATTTGTTCATTATTGTTTTTGTGTTTATGTCTCATAACAGAAAGATTGAATTATGGAAGGGATCAATTCCATCACCCATACACAGCAAAGTGATGGAGGGAATTATCAAGGTGGATCTTTACAGACATTGTTTTTTTTAATCTTCCAATATATCTTCCAAATACACCTGGTTACCTTAGAAAGCTATGGTTTTTATTCAAACATATGGGGTAGCACAGTGGGTCAATGGATAGCACAGTGGGTCTATATGGAGTCTGGAGGTTCTCGCCATCCAACTTGTGTAGACTAACTGTGTATAGATTAACTAGATGCCTGAATGGTGTTAAGAAATAATAATAAATAAATAAAAATTATCTTTTTTCCTTTCTATTGGAAAAGTCCTCCTCTGGATGGCCATATCTCCAAAGCGAGAAAGAGAAGACCTCAATGTGTGTCATACAGGCAACAGACAATATCAGTATCTGCAAAAGCAGGTAACATCTCAACACACACATCCTCAGTTTACATTCACAAATAATGTACATGACAATGTTTTTGGTAAATGAATGTAATTAAGTTCTATTAAAAGGACACCAGAATATTATTTTAGTATTATTAAGGTACCATCATTACGTGCAGGGTTCCCACAGCACAGGTCCTTGAAATCCTTGAAAGTTTGTGAATCTGGGGGGGAAATTCAAGGCTTTGGGAAGTTTTTGAAAATATATATACATAGATACAGGTCATTGAAAGTGCTTGAATCTATTTTATGCAAGAAGATTTCTGGGAAAAAAATCCATATTATTTCCTGTGTAGTGTAGGATAATATCATCAAAATTCTAGACTTTTTAAGCACATGTGCTAAACTGTTCGCTTTAAATGCTTATATCTTCTGTATGCGAATGTTGATTCATACCAAAATGCTTTTTTGCATAGTTGTGTTTGACACATGAAAAACATCTCGGGTTACGTATGTAACTGTTGTACCCTAATAAGGGAATGAGACGCTGCGTCTTCCTTGCCATACTTCCTGCGTCCCTGTAACACCGTCTTTGGCAATATTTCAGCTAGCGAAATACTTCCTAGCTCCTGCATCACCCTGTCTTTGTCGTTAAGTCTCACCATTGGTTGAATTTGATATACACATTCAGACGCACTTACCCCTGGAGGCGTGCCCAAAGTGTCACCGCAGTGACGCAGCGCGAGTTCCCTCGAAAGGGAACTGTAACAATGTATCTTATAAGGTAACACAACGTAACCTTGCTCTCACTTGAAATGTGTCCCCACATTTAGTCCTTGAATTTGAGGGTATTGGACCTGGAAAGTCCTTGAAAGGTCCTTGATTTTGAAGGCAACTACAGTAAGGTGTGGGAACCCTGTATGTGGTACATAAGGTCATTTTCCATGTTTAATTGCTATAATTTGGTCGCCGGTGCTTCAATCAGCCTAGAAAATGTGAAAAAGGTCAACCAAGTAGCCACGTTTTGTTAAAACATTCTCTGCAAGCTTGTGAAAAATAGGTCATTGAAATTTGGCTCCCCCTGTGATGTCATAAGGGGATAATACTACCCCTCAATCTGCACTATCCAACAAGACACTGCCATTTAGTGCAGAGATCAGCTCATTTGCATTTTAAAAGACACTTTTGCTCACACCTACAAAGTGGAAATTTACATCCTAAAAAGTCTTGTGAAATGTCCCATTTAACATACGCAAGTATTCATTTGGCAGACTCTTTAATCCAAAGCGACTTACAAATGATAGAGCATTTAAACTAAATCTTAACAAAGAAGTGGAATATATGTAAATTGATGTAAAAATTGATGTTTGGTTTTGATCGTGTTTCTCTTTTACACATTGATTCGTAGTGTCTCTGGGGATCCACTTTTGTTCTACAGTGAGGACGTGATTTCAAATGCTACCCTCAAAAAAGGATGGCCAGATGAAACGAGCCACGCACACTCCTATGTGGGCGAGAGCATGTACCCGGACCATTCAGGAATAAGCTTCAGCGGACCCTATATTCTGTGCTGTGAGGATTCCTGCGATCAGGAGGAAATCATCGATGTGTATTCCGATGAAAGTCACGGGTGCATGTGTGGAACGCCTAACAATTCTGGTGCAATAAATGGAGGCTATGTCGTGACTCCTCCCACCACCATGTCAGTAACTCGAGACCCCACCCATGTCGACAGCTCGACCAATAATCCAACAGATGAACCCCCGGCATACACCCCCAGATTAGATCAGGGGGGTATTGTCCACCCTCATCCTTCAGGTTATTTCATGATGCCATGTGTTGGCATGATCCAATCAGAGCCAAAGGGATACGTGGCGCTGTCACAGCCTGGAACGTAACGATGACTTTTGGTTTGCAAAAAAACTTTTAATAAGAGGAGCCCAACGACCCAACTGAAGGTGAGGGCTTGGAAGTGCCTTCGTGCCATGATATTGAACAAAACAGGTTCAGATGTTTGCTTTATCCAAACTGTCCCTTTGTATCCATGCGCATAATGAATATGGTTAAGTCGGCATAAAACCAAAGTAGTGGTTGTCTTAATTTGACGTATATCCAAGTGAAATGGCTTTTGAAATGAAAAAAAATGTAGGGCTGGACTTGAATTCGTTTATCAAGAACTGATTGGACAGTTTGAAGTTGGCTCATGTTGCTATTTGCTAATCACTGCAATCTGTTCTGACCGTAAGTAAAGAGAGATTTGTGTTTTTGATTAAGGATTTTGAGGGCACGTGAATTTAAAAAAAAGAATGAAGCTCACAAATGAGTAATTTGTAAAACGTTTTTAATTTCAATGTCATTGCGACTTTAAAGACTTGATAGACCCAAGAAGGACATTTTACGAAGTGCAAGCAGTTATCCTGTAACAAGGTCTGGCCAATAGATGACAGTGTTGCATAAAGTGAATGTTTAAGAAATGCCAGTCAGTCCGCTGTATACAGCTAGAGTTTGAGTGAATAATGCATTAGTTGACGATGAATGTATTTTTTGGTATTATTTTTTGAATAGTTGTGTTTCATGTGTGTTCCACATTGTGTCCTTTTGTAAAGCTGATTTGCAAACTGTGAAAAGCGCTTAATACATGTAAATTAAGCCGTAAATATCATTGCAATAATTGTACAGTCTTACACTTTTACATTTTTTATTTTTTGCAGCTTGAACTGCTTAAGATGCATACAGACTGCATTCAGTTTTGTTCCTTGGTGTGGTATCTATTTTAGGTTTTTGTAAACTTAATACTTTTAAGAAAACGAAAGATTAAAGTTTTAAATTTAGCATTTTGGCTTACATTACTAGAATGCTGTATGAGATTCGGGCTCAATTGCACAGAGTGTTATGACAACCAAAAAGAGTGTTATGACAACCAAATCTAAAATCCTCTTGCCTAAAACTTTAACACTATTTTTAGTTTAATCTTAAGAACATAAATGTACTTATTTGTGCTATTTTGAGGCCCCATAATTATGAACTAAAATGTGCTATATCTGTATTTAAAAAATATGTATTTAGTTACCACTTGTAGTAAACTTAAATTTACGCGTTAACTAAAAGTGGATGCGAAATACATAGCACATTATGGTGTCTCAAAATAGCACATATAAGTATACACTTACATGTTCTCTAAGATTATCTTAGAAAGAACTAAAGAATACATTTTAAGTACAAAATTAGTGCACGAAAAAGATCACTTTAAGTACATTATGGAAGTGTACTTTATTTTCACATGGGTAGAAACAACAGAATGCATCACAATGTTTTTTCTCATTTATAAAACCTATTTAAATAATTGGTCAAGTTTGTTGCTGTTTATAATTAAAGCTAGATTTTTTTTGTTTTGTTTAATAAGTGTGATTGTAAATTATCTTTACCTACAGTATTTTTTAACAAGAATTAAAGATTTTATTAACGTTAATCTTCATCTGCAGTGTCTGTATTATAGCCATTTATGCTCTTGGACCACAAAACCAGTCGTACGGTAAATTTTTTTACATTTTGATTTACACCTAAAAGCTGAATAAATAAGATTTCCATTGATGTATGGTTTGTTATAGGACAATAAATGGCCTATTTGAAAATCTGGAATCTGAGCCAGCAAAAAATCTAAATATTGAGAAAATCACCTTTAAAGTTTGTCCAAATGAAGTCCTTAGCAACACATATTACGAATGATATTAATGATAATAATGAAATACATTTTTTATATATTTACGGAAACTTACAAAATATTTTCATGGACTCTTTACTTAATGATTTCTGGCATAAAATATTTTTTATTTTATTGGCTATTACTACAAATATACAGTACTGTGCAGAAGTCTTAGGCCACCATGCCAAAATTAGGTTTGTTGTTTTTGAAATGTTATAGTGATCATATATAATTATTTCTCAGTTTCTTTAATATAATACAGAATCCAGAAAATACAGGAAATGTGTATATAGTATTAAAAACTGTATAAAAATGTAAACTGATGTGTCAAGTTTTTAGGGTAAACTCCCCTTCCACTTGAGCAATAGCAGGAAACTGCAGGATCTCTTAAACCTTAATTAAATCCTAATTTCTAATTTTAAAGAAATTTGTCTTCTTACTTCATTCTGCTCAAAAACGCTCAAGATATTTACCGGGAGGTCTCACTAAACACAGACGATGCTTAAGAAGATATTTAGTGATGGAAATGTAATTATTTATTTTTTGTACATATTTCTTGTATTGTCTGTTTGTGTCTTAATAAAATAGACTGTAAAATAAATATGGATGGACATTAAAACTTCTAAAACAACAAGTCTGGAGACTTTTGCACAGTACTGTACATGTGTGACTTATGACTTATTTATAAGGATTTATGGTCCAAAGTCATATTTATTTCTCTGTGATGTGTGAGCTGCTTTCTTGCACATGTGTTTTTTGGCAAGCTGCAGTTTACTGAGTATGTCTGTATCATCAGTTTCACACAGAGTAGATATGATTTATCTTCACTCATCTGCTCCACTTTGTATCTTACTGTATGTTGGCTTGCTCTATTGTATGACTGTTGTTATTATATGAACATTTAAAACTAAAGATTCAATCACTTAAGCCTAATAAGCTGTCTTACTGCCTAGCCAGCTGCTTTCTCAGGAAGCATTCAGCAACCGTCGTGGATCTCTTAATTTTTCTAGCCTTGTCTCCCATCTTAGTTTTTAAAATAAGCTTGTTGCAATGGGATTTCCTTCATCATAAAGGATACAAGCAACGCTCTTTTAGATGATGATTTTCATAGATTTTTTTTTAAGGTCCATTGTTTAAGCAAGAAGGAGAGAGAGAGTGTGTGTTCTTGGTGGACAATGTGTCCCTTTTGGTTTGTTGTAGGTAAACAGGAAAGTCTTTAAGGCGTTTGGAGGCTATGGTGTTACGAGACCATTATGCAACCGTGGGATTTACACAGGATTTTGACAGAATTTTGTATAATACACCTTTAAAAAGCATCAAAATAGCTTTATTAGCCTATAATACTGACCTGGTATAAATAAAAAATAAGGCCTACTTGAAATATATATATATTTTTTAAATCAACATAAAACACTAGTCAATAGTAAATAATAAAAAAAACCTGTATATTTATATTTTGAATATACTCTATTTACAAAAATAGTAGTTTAACTCTTCAAAGTAAGCTTTTTTTCTGTATTCTTTTATTATGAGATGTGTAAACTAAACACTATATCTAAGGTCTTATGTAAACCAAGCATATACATTCACCTAAAGGATTATTAGGAACACCTGTTCAATTTCTCATTAATGCAATTATCTAATCAACCAATCACATGGCAGTTGCTTTGATGCATTTAGGGGTGTGGTCCTGGTCAAGACAATCTCCTGAACTCTAAACTGAATGTTGGAAAGAAAGGTAAGGTAATTTTGAGCGTGGCATGGTTGTTGGTGCCAGACGGGCCGGTCTGAGTATTTCACCATCTGTTCAGTTACTGGGATTTTCGAGCACACCCATTTCTAAGGTTTACAAAGAATGGTGTGAAAAGGGAAAAACATCCAGTATGCGGCAGTCCTGTGGGAAAATGCCTTGTTGATGCTGGAGGTCAGAGAAGAATGGGCTGACTGATTCAAGCTGATAGAAGAACAACTTTGACTGAAATTACCACTCGTTACAAGCGAGGTATGCAGCAAAGCATTTGTGAAGCCACAACATGCAAAACCTTGAGGAGGATGGAACAGCAGAAGACCCCACCGGGTACCACTCATCTCCACTACAAATAAGAAACAGTAGCTACAATTTGCACAACCTCACCAAAATTGGACAGTCGAAGACTGGAAAAATGTTGCCTGGTCTGATGAGTCTCGATTTCTGTTGAGATATTCAGATTGTAGAGTCAGAATTTGGCGTAAACAGAATGAGAACATGGATCCATCATGCCTTGTTACCACTGTGCAGGCTGTTAGTGGTGGTGTAATGTTGTGGGGGGTGTTTTCTTGGCACACTTTAGGCCCCTTAGTGCCAATTGGGCGTCGCTTAAATGCCACTGCCTACCTGAGCATTGTTTCTGACCATGTCCATCCCTTTATGACCACCATGTACTCATCCTCTGATGGCTACTTCTAGCAGGATAATGCCACAAAGCTCGAATCATTTCAAATTGGTTTCTTGAACATGACAATGAGTTCACTGTACTAAAATGGCCCCACAGTCACCAGATCTCAACCCAATAGAGCATCTTTGGGATGTGGTGGAACGGGAGCTTCGTGCCCTGGATGTGCATCCCACAAATCTCCATCAACTGCAAGATGCTAATCTATCAATATGGGCCAACATTTCTAAAGAATGCTTTCAGCACCTTGTTGAATCAATGCTATGTAGAATTAAGGCAGTTCTAAATGCAAAAGGGGGTCAAACACAGTATTAGTATTGTGTTCCTAATAATCCTTTAGGTGAGTGTACGGTCTAACTAAGCAATCTTATGAAATAAGATAAGCCTATATTACATTTTCATTCACACATATTTACACAATTTACTGTATATTTGTGTGAAAAACAGGATTTAAGCATAAAACATTTCTACATTTATTTAACTTGCTCCAATGCAAATGGACGTGTTTATTGAACATCATACAGTAAATCTTTATCACGTTCTCTAAAAATAAAGTTGATAAATGTTTATAAAAGAAGTGATTAGCAGTTTTAGTTATTTATGTGTGTATTTGTGGGTGCCTGTGTATCTCCCTGCCAGTGACACAACATAGCTATGACACCCACATTTGACATCATCAATACAAACCCATTAAACACTATAGCTGAGGAGACGCCACAGTGTCACTCTTTAAAAAGGAAAGAGGTCAGAGGTCATGATGAATGATATGGATGAGGCAAAACTGTCGTGTTAAGGATTTAGTCAGAGGAATTAAAGTACAGCCCCTTTTCACTGACTGAGTATTTAAAAGAGGCAATGTGAGATTTTATCTAAAGCAATGGTTTTCTTATTCTACTTTAAACATACAAGAGCAAAGACAAACTGAGCACAGGGTCTCTGGGTTTAAATCTTTTTCACGCTCATGCATATTCAATAGACCAATTGTCCAACAGTTTTCAGTGAAACAAATTTGAAGCTAATCTGTTTGGCTCCATAATCCTGCCCTCTGAGATGACCTCTGACATTTAGTGAACCATTCATGGAAGACCGATTCCCTAACAGGACTGATGTGAACCAGCGATTCAGAACCAAACTCACATCCTAAAGAGGTCCATGATTTTTTAACCATCAATGTATGGATAAGGTGTTTTGATGGTAAATAAAAATAAAATGACACTTGGCAGTTTACACTTGGTGTAAATATTTCACTGAAACCCTATGAAGTATCCCTAAGAGTCATTCCTACTTCTGCCAAAGTTCCAAAAACTTTTTTAAACCTCCTTTCTCATATTGGGGACATTTAAGCTTTCCCTTACTTTACAGGTATTTTCACATTGTATTATGGTTGGTTTTCAATAATTAATACTTAACTAAACTAATAAACTATAACATTTCAGTCGCATGGATGATTTTTTTTTTGGGTTATATTTAGAGATGCAAAAAAAGCAATTTTTCACAATATTGGCTTGGCTAATAGTCATGACCCATATATCCTGTCGACCAAAAGAGAACAGGAAAATGCAATGAATTTGAGCTCTTTCTATAGAAAATGTGAGAAAACAACACTAGTTTAATGTTTAATATTAATGGTCATTATATGAATTAATAACATTCAGAAAATGCGATCTTCCGAATCGAATTAACCCCTTAAAGGAATATTCCATTTTCTTAAAAGAAAAATCCAGATAATTTACTCACCACCATGTCATCCAAAATGTTGATGTCTTTCTTTGTTCAGTCGAGAAGAAATTATGTTTTTTGAAGAAAACATTGCAGAATTTTTCTAATTTTAATGGACTTTAATAGAGCCCAACATTTAATACTTAACTCAACACTTAACAGTTTTTTTCAACGGAGTTTCAAAGGATTATAAACAATCCCAAACGAGGCATAAGGGTCTTATCTAGCGAAACGATTGTTATTTTTGACAAAAAAAATAAAAAATATATACTTTTAAACCACAACTTTTCGTCAAGGTCCGGTCCAGCGCGACCTAACGTAAATGCGTAGTGACGTAGGGAGGTCACGTGTTAGATATATAAAACGCACATTTGTGGACCATTTTAAACAATAAACTGCCACAAAGACATTAATTAGTATCAGTTGACATACAACAACGTAGGAACGGTCCTCTTTCAAGACGCTTGTAAACACTGGGGCGGAGTTTCGCGTTCGTCCTCTGTGACCTCTTGACGTCATGACGTATTGCGGTGACGTAGTGGGGTCAGCTGGCGCATCACGACCGGATCTACACGACGAGAAGTTGTGCTTTAAAAGTGTATATTTGTTTTTTTTATTGTCAAAAATGACAATCGCTTCGCTAGACAAGACCCTTATGCCTCGTTTGGGATTGTTTATAGTCCTTTGAAACTCCGTTGAAAAAAACTGTTAAGTGTTGAGTTAAGTATTAAATGTTGGGTTCTACCAAAGTCCATCAAAACTAGAAAAACTCTGCAATGTTTCCTTCAAAAAACATAATTTCTTCTCGACTGAACAAAGAAAGACATCAACATTTTGGATGACATGGTGGTGAGTAAATTATCTGGATTTTTCTTTTAAGAAAATGGACTAATCCTTTAAGTGGCGAAAATATTCTTTGAGTGGGGGGGGGTTGAAATGTGATTTACACCTTCAAATTAATATAACTTTTTTTTGCTTGAAGCTTAATCTTGGTCTTGTTTTAAAGAAGACACTTTTGTGGGGTTTTCACAGAAGTGTCAGCAGGTGAACATATTAAATAAATAAATTGTTATAGCAGTTTAAAATTATTTTAATAAATAAAAATAATTACATAACATATTAGTTTTATAAATAAAATTATAAAAATGTAAATATTTAAAAAAAGTAATAATGCAATCATGAAGCCATAAGTCTCAAGTAGTTCTGATCCAAATTTTAAGTTAAAATCACAAAAATTAGGTTTGTGTCACACTTTTTGTGGTTTTACCAACCACGGCCAGTAGGTGTCAACGGTTTGCTGCATACTCTTGTCACAAATTAATAAATTGCTGTCACTGCATTATTAATACTGCAAAAAACGACATTCTTAGAACTTTTCGACAATATATAGTTTGTCAACATTTTTGAAGATTTATTTAATAGGATATAGTGTTATGAATATATAATAATTAATATGCATTCCTATGGGGGGGAGGTCATGTAACAAAAAAACTGCCACTACATTATTTCTATCATCAGGGACCTTTTATCATATGAATATCATATGAAAACTACATTCTGAGAGCTTTGTCATGATTTTTTAGGTTTAGTATAGGGTTTTAGTGTTATAAATATGTAAAAACAAATTTGGCCTATCTGTGGCCCCATGACATTTCAGAAACTGACTCTCACTACGTCATAATTTTCCCAAAATGGTGAAGCAATATGAAAACTACATTCTTAGAGCTTTCCAGTGATATAGTTTGTCAATGTATTATGTAAAAACAAATTGAGTCCACCTGTGGCAGTGTGACATTTTAGAAACTGACTCTCATTACATCATCATTTTCCCAAAATGGTGAAGCAATATGAAAACTACACTCTTAGAGCTTTCCAGTTTGTCATGATTATTTAGGTTTGGAACAGGGTATTAGTGTTACAAATATATAATAACAACATGGGCCGACCTGTATACCCATGGCAATATAGAAAATGGCTCTCACTATGTCATTCCTTTAACAAAATGGTGAAAAATGAAAACTAGACTCTTAGAGCTTTCAAACAATATATAGTTTGTCATGATTGGATAAGAATTCACATGCAAAACAAGTAGGCGTCCCGCTGGCGGGACAGTGACATTTCGCAGGATATAAATGTTTTGAGGCACAGTCTCTTCGTAAATGAATCAATTACTCTCCCTGTATACTTTATTTTATAAAACACATGTTTACTGTTTATTCTAAAGGCTTAGACCTTTCCAACAATATATAGTTTGTTGTGATAGACAAAATTTACATGGAAAATATTGAAGTAAATTTAGGTCTCCCACTCACGGGACAGCGCCACTTAACAGTTAATATAACCACCAAACTGTCATTATCTGCAGATATCAGTCTGAATAATCGGCTATCGTATCGCTGGGAAAATGTAATACCAGTGCATCTCTAATTACACTGTTTGTTCTTAGATGTGGTTTCTTAAAAAAGTTTAATGTTGAACATTTTGTTCCCAAAATATAACCCTAATAATATTAAAAACATTGGTAAACACTCAAGCTTGCAAATGATTGACAGTAAGTAAAGCAGATGCACATCAGTAGCAGCTGTTAAGATGCATTGCTGTGAACTGGGTCTACTGTGTGTGTGAGTATACGAGAAAAATGTCGTTAGTCTCAGAAGACAGGACGTTGTTATTTGTGGCTCAGTGACACACAAATATGTCCTGAGATGAACATACGGTACACACTTATAAACACATAAGCACAAGCATCAGCGGAAGAACACAAATATTCACACACCCAAACCACACACACACACAAGCTCCCTCACAATAGATCAGATCTTTATCTGTCGCGACAGCACACACTGTCTTCCTGCTGTCTTGTTTCGCTCCTTGTGTCGTGTGCGTGTGCATGCATGTTTTTTTCTCAGTCTGTATGCAACTGTTGTACTGTACGTTTGCGCATACATGATTAAGCAGTTGGAGTCTGACTGTATCTGGTATAAAGACATCTTTCATCTGTTATCTTGAATAGTTTGTAGACATTAGATTATCTCACACAGTAAGTGTAAACATTAAGATCTCAGAGCACACATATTTAATATATGAATTATCTGCTAAATTTAGTTTAGGTTATTAACCTGTTATGCTCCACATCTGTGCCGTCTAGAAATATCTCATAGTGTCATGCATTTGTACTCATGTTATAAATATTTTCTAAGTACGTTTGGTGTGTATGCCCCATACGGGGGCATGCACACCAAAGCATTTACGCCCGCGGTCAGCGCATGTTTTTAATTGTTTCCAAGTGAAGCTCTGAGTTTTTCAAATAAGCCAACAGCTACCGTTTTTTACGCGCTCAGCTCTGAGCACTGAGAGTTGAAAGAGATTCAACTTTGGGTGAAAAGCTCTGCTCGTCAATGTCAGTTCTCACACGCCTGTCCAATCGCAGTGGAGGAGGGGTGGGACAAGTATCACAACAACCAATCGGCTCACAGCTCAAGTACCACAACAACCAAAGCGCTCGGCTGAAGAAACAGCTTCCATTCTGCGCCCTCCAGGCATTTTCAGATGCGTAAAAAAGTTTTGGTGTGTCCCGCTCATAACCTCCGCCCACAGGAATACATCAGTCACCAGCTAAGCTAACGGCAAGCTAAGCTGTTGTCGAATCACAACACACTAAACAAACTACACAATCAGAACTCGATACATATTTCTGAAGGAGGGACTTCATAGAACAAGAAAGACATCAGCCTGTTTTGAGGACAGTGAAAACAGTGCTATACAGATAAGTCAATTGTGTGAAAAATAACATGTTTTTTAAGTTATGTTTTTGGGCCGTTTTTGCCTTTATTAGATAGATAGATAGTGTGATAGGAGAGGACAGGAAAGTATAGGGTGGAGAGAGGGGTACGAGATCGGCAAAGGACCTCCAGTCTGGATTCGAACTTGGGTCGCTGAAAGTGCGTCTGCACCCTATGTCGGGGCATTGCCCACTACACCATCGGCTCCGACATAGACAAGGTATTTTTGCGGTATTTTGATGTCATCTGCATGTCGTCTACTCTAAGCAGCGCTGTATGAAGTCAAACACACCCAAATCCATGTTTTTTTTTTATTACTTTTCGTGAGAGAACAAAATAACGTTTTAGTCGCATAACATTGGTTAATGGAAACACGGTCATTTTGCAATAGTTTTAAATCGACATTTAGAAAATACTCAATAAAGTTTTGCGCAAATCTTTAAAGGTGCAGTGTGTAAATTTTAGCGGCATCTAGTGGTAAGGTTGTGAATTGCAACCAACGGCTCAGTCCACTGCTCACGTCTTGCTTTTGAAACACATAGAGAAGCTACGGTAGCCGCCACCGGACAAACATGTCATCGTTGGAGACAACTTAGTTAAAAAGTTTGTCCGTTAAGAGCTTCTGTAGAAACATGGCTGCACAAAATGGCGGCTTCCATGTAAGGGGACCCTTGCTGCATGTAGATAAAAAGGTCTCATTCTAAGGCAATAAACACATAACGGTTCATTATGAAAGGGCTTTATACACCCCTGATAATATAGTTTTGTAAATTATTTTGCATTTCTGTCCAAATATCCTTCTAAAAATTACACACTGCACCTTTAATGGAACGCAAAAGCACATATCACTGCCAGTGCCTCAGTCAGGCTTTCTGCTGCGTCAGGAATTGACCAATCAATGCAGATTTTTACGACCAATTATATTACACAGCGAAGGCGAATAATTTTATTAACTTAATAATTTAAGTTCATAGCACTTAAAATTTTAATTCAAATAATTTTTGATTCTAAATGAGTACAATAAACACATCTGTTTAAGTTTTAATTCTAAAACTTGATATTTTAAGTAATATCAAGTTGTGATAACTTGATTTAATTAGTAAGGACAACTTTGGGGTTTGAGATTTTATGAATTTATGTAAATTACCCCGTAAAAAAGTTACAAATTGCCACAAGATTGTGTTGTACTATCTGCAAAGGTCAAAGACCTGAAAAATATACTACGAAACTTTAAATAATTCACAAAAAAATAAGGCTTTCATCAAATTCTTTAGTGTTAAAGCATGACAGTGGATTTAGCATAGCTAAACATCAATTTATTACTTAATTTTACAGGACAGGATGACGGGATGAGTTTAGGGTGACACTATCCAGACATGCCATTGTGGGTTTTTACACAACCTGTGTGTGTTATGCTAGCTGGTTAATGGAGGCTAGATCACAGTGAGGGAGGAAAACTCTTCTTCCTGTTAACATAGATGAGATTTATCTGTTCTTTATGTGCTTTAACTTTTCCAAACAGTGGTGCTGAGTGGCTGTACATCATACACTGCAGTAATAATAATAACAAACTTTACAGCACATTTGCGTAAGCTTCATTGAGGAAAATGACAGAAGAACCAGCAAAGAGTAATATCAATTAATTCTTTGTGTTTTGGGGGCAACGTTCAGTATGTGATCTTTTAAGGTGGCCAATTATTTGTGTTTTTTTTTATCTTTTCTTTGGCTTTAGAGATTGTTGGTTTAAAATTCCTTGTGTAAATAGGAAGCACATAATATAGTGATTGTTTAAGTCTGTGGTAGTTTTACTAAAGTTGAAATTAAAAATACACGGATACTATACTTAAACAATGATTACCACACAATAACTATGGTGTAACAGTTTAATAGACAAAAAACAATTTTGGTAAGAGTGGAGTAGTTCAGTGTTTTTAAAGAAGTTCTGTGGGCACAAATTTTGTGTTGGCCTGCCCATATGTAATTTAAAGTTTTCGGAAATACCATTTCCACATGCCCCTAATTTTGACATAAATGTACATAAACACCTACATTTCTCTTCCAGACTTATGTTTTTGAAAGTTTTTCCTAGGTTTAATTTAGAATTAAGTTTATTTCAGGTCTGACTTTAATTCCAATCCTGAAATATATACAGCAACACATTAAATTGTACTCAGAACCACTTAACTGTAGAAAGCCCATTAACCTGCCTTTCAGTACCGGTGGGTGAATGTTATCATAAATCAAATTGTAGTGCATCCCATTCTCACCCCTGCTTAAACTCATCAAGATCATGCAAGGGTGAGGTGCTGCATTATTACAATTACTTTGAACGTTCTCGTGTAGAGAAATAGGGCTTAAATGAATCAGTCATCTCTGATTTTTCTATAGACACCTGCACTCTCAGAAAAAAAAAGATCAAAAATGGACCCTACACTGAAAAAAAAAAGGTATTTTTTGTACCTTTTCTGTCGCTGGGGTGGTACCCTAAGGTTCTGTTTTGTACTTTAACAGGTATACTAAACATAATACAATGTTGTACCTTTTTGAGTAGGCTACATTACCGTACCTTAAAGATCAATATTGTCTATTCTTGTCAAAGGTACAGTAAATTTTTTTGTAGGCCTACTCTTAGGGCTCTATCATACACTCTGCGCAGTGTCTTTTGCTAGTTTCAACCCGGTGCAATGATCATTTTCACGTTTAGCACAACGTTGTTTAAATAGCAAATGCTTTTGCACTCAATTTTGCGCACATTTTTTTTTTTGTTATTTAATGAGCATGTTATTAATATGCGCCTATAAACGGGACGACAACGCGGGTATGCTTAACACACGTGGATGCGCAGCAGCACAGAATGCTTTTAAATATGAAAGATTAAAGGATTGAATGTAAAAAATTATTATTGAGTCTCCTGGACATAAATGAGGACCGATTATGAGACGATAGAAGGCACAAAGAGCAGCTTCACCTGCAGCCTGGTAAGTAAATAAATGCTTTGCTTTAAACAAATGCATCTGTTTTTAAATGATTTTTTAAATGCCACCCTGCAGATTTATTGTATATGATGACTCTGTACATGTGGATATGATGAGATGAGAACCGTTTTTATGTAATGCTTTAAAAAAAATTGCTGTCCGAGTGCTAAAGGCTCTCCGCACGTTTGTAAATTCTTTATCTCTTGTTTGTTACAAATAAAGTATTTTTAGAGTACAAACATTTTCTTGCATATTTGCAAATTATTTTATGAGATTACAGTGATTATGTAGGATATCAATACATTGCAGCAATAAAAGCCATAATGCTATTTGTACTTCTATGACTGAAAGAAAAAGGCTTTTAAAGGTTTTAATCCAAAAAATAACAATTTCAATAAAAATGAAAACGACACATTTTAACATTATTCTTCTTCCTTGGCTTAGTTTTTCAGTTTGCAAAATCCGTCATCTAAATAGGGATTAGACAGCGCCAGTGCAACTGGCTTTTAAAGGGGGGGAGAGATAAGACTCTCATTGGTTTATTGCACGGTACGCCCAAAACACACCCATTACTCATTATGAGAATAGGAACAACCCTTTTCGACCTTGCGCTCGACGCACAAACCACTTTTCTTGTAGTTATATTAGCAAAAGTGGAATCGGACACACCTGTTTAGACCGTGTGCTTTTGACAATGTGCTTAGATTGTATAAATAGGGCCCTTAAAATTTAACTGGTACAAAATTGTTTCTTAACAATAGGTCCTTAGGGTACACCAAAAGGTACAACATTTTAATGTGTTGTATACCCATTAAAATACAAAAGGGAACCTTTGAGGATACCACCCAGTGACATGATGGTCTATTTTTTACCTTTTTTTTTTTAAGACCATGTAGCTGTCACTGGGACTGTACAAATAGTGTATAATAGTACCTTAAAAGTACATATTGTTACATAATTGTACACATTTATGTACCTACTGCCCCAGTGACAGCTTGGGACCACTTTTTTCTGAAAGTGTGGGTTTATAGATCAAAACGCACCAGTCAGAGAATTCACAATTTTTTTTTTTCCATTTTTTTCTATCTCTTCCCCCAATCTTCATTTTAGACTAAACATTCAATCACAACACATTCACATTCTTCTTCTAAACATGTCTTGTCGAATTTTGTCCATAGTAGAGTACATGATACTTGGACTTCTACATTTAAGATAACGATTTACTCAGAACCAAAACGTTTTTTCTTTTGCATTTTTGAAAAGTTTTGCATACAGATGACATCATCATCAAAGGGATCCATTCACACGGATCTGTAAAAACAACCAAACATGCGGTTTTATTTATGAAAGGCCATTAGTTGGTAATGTTGCATGATTTCTAAACACATAATACATATCACCGTTTTAGCAAATTAACTTTTATAGATCTTTTCAGAGATGATAAAAGCATAGATTTTAAATGATGGCTCTTAGAAACCATTTTCAAAAAGCTATTATCGTGTAAATGAACAACCAAACAAAACAAAAAGTTTTCAAGTTTCAGTTAAACACTAATGACAATCTCACAATTTTGTAAATGGGCCAGTAACCTATAACACCTTTCCTTCATTAATTTTAAGCCTTTAACCCAATATGATGTATTCACCAGAAGAAAGTGTAGTAATACCTCTGTAAATAGGCAGGAATGTAACATGTAATATGTATTCAGTTGATCCACTTTACGGTCTCTCCAGTCTCTATGCTCCCAAAGGAATGTAGGGAACGCATAACTAATTACATTAATTTAGTTCATAAATTTCTGTTATCAACACAACATGTCAAACATGAAATGAAGAAGTGAAATGAAGAGAATCTCATCAGTCCTGGTGGGCTGCAGAAGAACAGGACACCCTGCACTGTTAACCCTGATATTGTCTTTACTTAAACAATCAGATAAACATCAATTAATATTTTCTGTTTTGAAGCCAAAGCTTAAAAAAGTTTAGTTGATTTAACTTTTAAGCTTACAAAATCCATTAAACTAAAACATTCAAGTAGAATGAACTTAAAATTATTAGTTCATGTTGTGAGGAATACCCATAATCCT
This sequence comes from Misgurnus anguillicaudatus, assembly GCF_027580225.2. Taxonomy (NCBI): domain Eukaryota; kingdom Metazoa; phylum Chordata; class Actinopteri; order Cypriniformes; family Cobitidae; genus Misgurnus; species Misgurnus anguillicaudatus. The sequence goes on along the minus strand of NC_073355.2, from coordinate 34,623,940 downwards.
TTGCGCCTGAATACTTTGATTATTTTCTGCTTTTTCACAGAATAATAACTGATAAGAACTCTCACTACTTAAATATTTGTTAATAAAATGCCATATAGGTTTAAGCTCTTATATTATTGATATTTTGTAAAGTCACCGTTCAGGTGATCAGTGTTTCCGTACATGAACCCTGTTCAGAACACTTTATTGTATTTCTCTCCACAGTACTGACAATGCATGTCAAAAACACAGTTTTATGTGTGTTTCTGTGGAGAATCACGTTTATTCAATGACTGACTTAAAATCAGTCATCAATTCTGTGGTATAATACCATTTATGACATCAAAAGTAATATAAAGTGATAAAAACTAAAGTTATATGCAAGGGGTTTCCTCACAAATTTCTAGTAATGTCAACTAATCAGGGTTAAGAGTGCAGGAATATTGGAAGAAGTCTATTCAACTTAAAATTGTTGTTAGAACAGCTTATATGTTTAAGTAATCATTACTTAAAGTTTTTAGGGCAACAAGTTTGCTTCATTTTTTTAAGTATATTCAACTTATCCGGCCTTACAGTGTGACCAAACGATAACAAACTGCATCATTTTGATCATTGCATACATGCTCGTCAGGCATTTATTTATCGGCATTATGTGTAAGGGGTCCTTTATTAATCTTACAGCAAGCTTTTAGAGATATACACACCGTAGTGAGGTGCCAGAAAACTCGAGTGAAAAGTGCAGATCTGTCAGTGGCCTTGAGAAACGGTGCTGTGGCTGTTATGTTCAGCTTGGGGAATTTTAATCAGGATCCTTTGGTTTAGGAACATATTTGTCACCTTCCCAAAAACAAATACAAACAACGTGACTCTCCAGCGTAACAACGCTATAAACTTCCCCTCATTTCAGGAATGCCAAAGACCCGCCAGTGAAACTTCATTCGGTGACAGAAAATAAACAGTCTACACAGAGGAAACCCAAGGGGGCTCACTTTTAACATTTACAGAGCTACCAAGCCAGGCTGAGTTTTTATTTTCCATTAATGTGCTGAACTGGGATCATGACCTTGTGCCAAGTCCAATAACTGACAAGGATAAAAAAAAGGTTTCCCCAGGTCAGAGAACATTTCAGGCAAAAGGGTGTGGAGGAAGAGTTTATTACTCATAAAATAACATTTTAGCTCAGGAGACACAATGAGGTTCATTTTTATTATTAGCTTTGTCTCTTTGATGTTTTTCCTGAAGAAAACTTAGTACTGTAAGTAATAAAAAAATTGATGTAAATGAAACAAAAGTTGTTATACAGTTGTAAAGAACAAAACTTCGAAAATGCAGATTACAGTGTAGTTTTATTAATGCATTGTATTTTTTGTGAGTTTTTGTGAAATCTTGCAGACTTGCATTTCAGAGGTCTCCTCTAAAACTCTGAAAGAGAGATGTGGGATTACTGTTGTTTTACAATAGACTATACAATAGTTCCTAATGCAATGGGTTCTCTGAACTGGGAAAACCAAGGGATGGATGAAGAGAGATTCCAGTTAAAATCAACAAACGAAATAAGGAAATAATTTTACTCTCTCTCTTAACTGAAATAAAGGGCACTGTAAAAAAATTCAGTAACAAAAAAACACTGTTACTGGCAGCTGGTTGCCAGTAACTTACCGTAGATTTAAATTTATGTTATTTAATGGCAACACTTTGTTCAAAGTTAAATTAACATTAAACAAAATAAACTATACAATAACAGCTTCATGCAAAGCACTCTGGGACCCAGAAATCATCATCAACCCTTTTCTTTGTTTTTTACTTCAGATTTTGTTTCTCAGAATGCTTGCTTGACTCTTTCATTTTAGTTTTACTCTGTAAAGACAAAGACTTGTAAATGTTTAATGTTCATTTAACTTACAACAAAATGTTGCCAGTAAATAACATAAATTTAAATCTACAGTAAGTTACCGGCAACCAGCTGCAAGTAACACTGTAATTTCTACGGATTTTTTTTACAGTGGGGAGTATTTATGAAGAAGAATTTCATCTGATTCCTGTACATAGAAACACTGTAAAAAAGATCTGTAGAAACTGTAAAAAATTCCGTAGAAATTACAGTGTTATTGCAGCTGGGTGCCAGTAACTTACCGTAGAATTAAATTTATGTTATTTAATGGCAACACTTTGTTCAAAGTTAAATTAACACTAAATATTCACAAGTATTTGTCTCCACAAAACAAACCACACAATAACAGCTTCATGCAAAGCATTCCGGGACCCAGAAATCATCATCAACCTTTTTCTTTGTTTTTTACTTCAGATTTTGTTTTTCAGAATGCTTGCTTGACTCTTTTATTTTATTTATTCCGTAAAGACAAAAACTCATAAATGTCCAATGTTCATTCAACTTAGAACAAAATGTTGCCAGTAAATAACATAAATTTAAATCTACGGTAAGTTACCGGCAACCAGCTGCAAATAACACTGTAATTTCTACGGATTTTTTGGGGGAGTATTTATGAAGAAGAATTTTATCTGATTCCTGTACATAGAAACACTGTAAAAAAAAATCTGTAGAAATTACAGTGTTACTGCAGCTGGGCCGCCGGCAACCCACCGCAGATCCAAATTTATGTTATTCACTGGCAACCTTTTTTGTTCAAAGTTAAATGAACATTAAACATTCACAAGTCTTTGTCTTTACAGAGCAAAACTAAAAAAACAGCATCAAGCAAAACATGCTGGGAAACAAAACCAGAAGCAAAAAACAGAAAAAGTTTGATGATGATTTCTGGTTCCCAGAATGCTTTGCATGAGGCTGTTATTGTATAGTGTTATTCTGTAAAGACAAAGACTTGTCAATATCCAAAATTTATTCAACTCTGAACAAACTCTTGCCAGCAAATAACATACACTCCAAAAAACAAACGGTGCTATATAGCACCAAAACAGCCGCCCCGGATCGCAACGATAGAAGAACCACCTTCAGTGCCACACAGCACCAGCGAAGCACCAGTGAAGCACCCGTGCAGAACCACATAGTGCCATGTAGAACCATATGTGGTGCTATAGTGGTGCTATATGGCCCCTATATGGTTCTACACTGGTGCTTCACTGGTGCTTTCACCGGTGCTATATGGCACTAAAAATGGTTCTTCTATCGTTATGATCCAAAGCAACAGTTTTGGTGCTATATAGCACCGCTTGTTCTTTTAGAGTGTACATTTAAATCCACGGTAAGTTACCGGCAACCCTGCTTCAATAACACTGTAATTTCTACTGATTTTTTTACAGTGTATTACTGGCAGCTGGTTTCCAGTAACTTACTGTAGATTTTACATTTATGTTATTTAAAGGCAACAGTTTGTTCAAAGATAAATGAACATGAAGCATTTTCAGTCTTTATCTTCTACAGTAAGTTACTGGCAACCAGCTGCATAATTACATCACATTTTTTACAGTGAATATGAAAAAAGCTTTAGCACATATTATGCATATTTTTATAAGATGTAAAGTCTCAGGTGTGCCCAAAATTTGTCTGTGAAGTTTCAGCTCAAAATACCTCACATATCATTTATTGTAGCATTTTCAAAATGCTATACTAAACTGGAAGCAAAAATGTGCTGTTTTCGTGTTTGTACATTGAAATGCAAATTAGCTCCTCATTTCCTTGCCAAAAGAAACAGTGAGCACTTAGCATTTAAAATAGATCTGATTCATGTGAATACAGTCTGAGACAACAGTATCTCCCTATTGGGACATGGCAACAACTTGCTGAGGGCGAAAACTATGGTACTGCATGACTGTCAGTCAGTGGCCATGGGCGGGGCTTTATCAGTGTGACATCACATTAACGAGAGAATCACAATGGCACGTCTAATGAGACTGCTTTGGATTTATATGGTTTATAAATAAGGAGTGGGTGGATTTTTTTCATTGTAGGGCTGTTGGTTGCCAATACACATTTATGTCCAAACAACAAGTACAAATTGAATTTTGCATAATAGGTGCCCTTTAAGCCAATTCTCTCTCTCACATATACATGAAACTTTTACAAACAAGCAAACAGACATGTACAGACACACAATGATGATAACTATGACTACAGTTATTTGTTAGGATCTCTCATACTGTAGATGAAATGGTTTTCACACCAAAGATATTAACCTGAGCATTATTTGCAAACCGTTATAAGTTAAATAAGACCATCATTTACACCTTGATGGTTAGTGTTTCAGTTTTATTCTATGTATAAAAATGGGTGCAAATTCTGCACCATCTGCAAAGTTTAGTACAGATTCAACACAGACATACAGACACTGACCTGTGCAGAACCATACTTCAAAAATCCACATTTTGGTCTTTTGGTGAGTGTTTTATAAGACATGGTTTCTTCAGCGATTTAGAATAAATAATATTAATGATAAAACTCTTACTGCTTTGTGTTATAATGTAGCACCTTTACACTCTTAGAGGTATGAAGAATTCATTTCCCTTTCTTCATCCTGTGTGAATTTCCAGTGTTAAGAATCGCTTAAATAATAATTAAAAATAATATTTATAGCAAAGGTAGTTTGTGCATTCGCCTGGTAATGCATTAAAGTAGGATTTTGCAAAGTTTTGTTTAACCTTTCTTTTTTCTTTCCGTGTACGCAAAAGTACATCATTTCAACCAAATCATGTTTTGGTTTCCTATATTTGTATTTGATGATAATACCAAATATAGCGTCATCAGTTTCTCACGAATCTCCAAACGTATGCTCTTCTTTCTTTTGAAGTCTCAGTTGCCTAGCATTGGTCCCACAACAAAAATAAAAAACTTACAACCGCATTTGTCTTGGATGATTTAACATAATCGAATGTAGCACTAAACTGTCTCTTATGATCATGGGAAATGTATTTTTTCAGGCCACTTCTTGCAGGTTCCCTTACTGTGCAGGTCCATACCTCCAATGTTCTGAACATTGTCCTCATATCCCACTGTGGTCCCATATCTCAGCTCGAATATCCATGCAAGAGGATCCAATGGGAAAGTCAATCCTCATCTACAGTACATTCTGCGACACATTTGTCCTTTCCTCATGAATCAGGGTGAAAAATAAGAACATCACGTGAGAGTTTTGAGTCTGTATGACAGGTGGTTAGTGCAGTAATTCTTAATGTCCGAGAACACGGTGGTTACATAAATAAGATCCCGTATGGGAGAGACTGCAGCCCCATCTTTCTGGCAATAGAGAGAAAGAAACAGACAATTATAATCATTAAACTGCCATACATATCTAAACTTTATTTAAACAATGTCATCCATTTAATTCTCTGTGAACATATAGACTGAAAAACAAGTAAGCTGTTTTGCAAGTGTGTTTTGGACACAGGGTGATGAATGTTCAGCATTTGATGTCGGCAGCTCACCTGTTCTGTTGGTGCTACATGAGCAGGGCTCTCATGGCTGATTTGCTAATGCGGTTTCGCTGTTTTCTTTTGCGTTTCGGTGGCGGTGGTTTGGGAGGTGTGCGTGGAGGAGAACGCTGCAGTGGAGGAGATATAGTTCCTGTTGGAAAGAAGAAAAGAAATATCAACAAAAATATTCCATTTAAACTTTACCCAAAAATGAAAATATCCTTTATGATTTACTCTAGCCATCTTCAATGTATGGGTGATTCTCACGAAACCATTGAAACACCACGGCACTAATGATTTTAGCTTTAAAATGTGTAATATAGTAACATTAAAAAGCATCAGAATTAACACAATACTGTGTTCTACCTTGCACAATGTGTGATTTCAACATAAGAATTTATAATTGTAAATTGTATCTCATTTCCTGCTGAAATTCTCATTACCGCAATGTGTCAGGCTGTGTTTGAAAATGCGTTATGTTGTAATTTAATTAAATTAACACAAAAAAATTAAGAAAAAAAATAAATGGATGTTTTGCTAGACTACTTTAGATGACAGAAAAAATATTTACTGAATATTCTTGTATAATAATAATGAAGAAAAATTTGGAAAATGATGTGTCCATGCCTGATGTTCTCATCCTCCGCAACACTTTTTGAGAACAGTTTAAGCACACATACAGAATTTTAATAAAGTTTGATTTTGAGTGACCAAGCACATGGACCAGTTACTTCAAGATGGCTACCAGGTAAGATCATTTTTACAGTTAATTTGAAATATTGTCTTGTCAGAATGCTTACACGACATTTTGATTATCATTACCGCAAAAGATACTTATTAAATGTTAATTTAATTAATAGAAGCATAATACTTTGATTTTAAATGCATGTGCAGAATCTCCAAATTATGTTCTTTCAGGTTTGTCATGTCATTTTGAAAATATGTCAGTGTTGATGTTTTCTGACTGTTGCGGTACTGAGATTTTTTAGGACTAATTTTTTAAATTATGTTACAAAAAGTGTTAAATGATAAGTAAAAGTTTTTAAATTAATGTTCCCATTTACTCCAGACTGTGTTTTTCAATGTCTGATGGGAAAAAAGTAAATTTAAGCAATTTTTACATTTTCATGCTTGACATGTTTAAACCCAAGTTTTCGTGAGAATCACCCATATTATAATTTTTTCAAACCAACACAATCAAAGTTACAGTATATTAGAAAACATTCTGTCTGTTTAAAGCCTTACAATCAGTTGCGGCCGGTGACTTCTTTTTTCGAGGGTGCACAATGGGAAGCTCGTCACAACATGTTTGTAGCCCCTCGTGTGTGTGGTTTGTAATTTCAAAATGTGTTCTGCGCGTCGAGTTATCCTATGTGCATCACGTATCCTGTCAAAATAAGTGCCTGCTGCAGACGCGTCTAAAGGGTTTATGACAAAAGAGACGCTCGCGTTTGCTAGATACTCGCATAATTTCATGCGTAATCAGAGTTTATTGTTAAGGGAGTGTCTTGCGTGTATTTTGTGCACGTAAGCGTCTCTTCTATTACAAATGGTTCCGACGCATGTGCAACAGGCACCTACCTTGACAAAACAAGCGATGCACATCATTCACATGAAGCAACAAACACATATTTTGAAAACACGAGCAACACACATGATACTCCGAATACATGTTTTGATTTTACGCCCATTGGAAGAGCAGTCACGAGCCGCCACTGGTTACAATGATAGTAAATGGTGCTTCTGATTTGAAGTCCAAAGAAGCTACTTGTTTTAGTTTGTAAAATTTGAAATATTAAAGTGCACCTATTTCATTTCTAAAAAAAAACTTTATTTTGTGTATTTGGTATAATACATTGTGTTTTTGTGGTTTAAGGTTCAAAAAACACATTATTTTCCACATAATGTACATTTTTGTTGCTCCAGATTTCACTCTCTTATACTGGAATGGACTGATTTTGTACAAAACGTATCGATTGGTTCCTGATTGGCCAGCTATTCTGTGCGTTGTGATTGGCCTGAATACCTCTGACGTCAGACGGAAATGCGACACTCTTACCATGTATAAAAGATTCGCTCACAATGCAATGCTAACTTACAGGCTTTAAGTCTGAAGCGGGAGGAATTATGATAATGTCTGTCTTTACTACATCACCAATCCCAGGAAGTAAACAGTTGCCTAGAATCCGTGTGTTTGTTGTAGTCCAACAAAAGAGATTTACGTTGGAGACGATAACTTGCGTCATCGTTTACTTTTGGGTTTGTACCTTTTGCATATTGTTAACATGTACTAATACACACCTACACACCAAAGAAAATGTAAAAACGTAAATTGGACAATAGGTGCCCTTTAACTCTTTTCCCGCTAGCGTTTTAAAAAAAAAGTTGCCAACCAGCGGCAGCATTTTTCATGATTTTCACAAAAGTTTAATGTCTTTTTGAGAAAATGTTCTTCTTTAAATATTTATATATATACACAATATATCAAATGAAAGAACCGACCCTCTGTTTTAAAAAAAAAAGTGTTTCATCCTACCTTCATTAGTTCTCTTTTTATCACCTCTCAAATATGGGTAGGTTTCATCAAAAACACCCAATTTTGAACAAAAAGCTGAGATAATTCAATTTTTGCGAAGGACTTTGAAAGAGATCAGATGCAGTGTGATCTTAAAACATACACAGAGTGCTTTCTCTTTCACGTGAGGCGTTACTTCCGTGTTGTAAAAGTTGCGGAACCACCTGGTGGATAATAGCAGTATTGCAGAAAGACGGAAATCCTCGTCATTGGCAGGGAAGCGTTTTCTCTTAATTGACGAGATAACTCGTCAATGGCGGGGAAAGAGTTAATATTTTTCTTCCAAATTTTCTTTTTCCATTAAATTTCTTAATTTATTTATTCTTCACGCCATTCCAGCATCTATGACTATATTTATGGCGAGAACCGGTTAATCCTAATTTCTCAGATTCAAGGTTCTTAATTGTTACTATACAGAGTACAGCAATATTAAATCCTAAAGTGATGACTGCATAATAACCCATGATGTGTAATACACATAACCTTTCTAGGGCACTAAAGGTTCTTTACAGTCAAGAAAGGTTCTACATTACATAAAGCTAAGAAAGGAAAGGTTATTTTATTAAATTAAATAGTTTATCCAAAAATTAAAATTCTGACATAATTTTCTCACCTTCATGTTGCTCCAAACCCGTATGAATTTCCTTCTTCCGATGATATTTAATAGAAGATATTTTGATAAATGAGGGCATAAAGCACACAGCTGATTACAACCATTGACTTCCACAGTAGGAAAAACAGATATGATGGAACTTAATGGGTACCGTCACCTGTGTGCTTACCATCATTTATCACAATACTTCCATAATATTTGTTTTCCTACTATTGGAGTCAATGGTTACAATCAGCTGTATGCTTACCATCCTTTATCAAAATATCTTCTATTGTGTTTATCAAAATAAAAAAACTCATACGGGTTTAGAACAACATGAGTGTGAGTAAATGATGACAGAATTTTCATTTTTAAGTGAACTATGCCTTTAAGCATCTTTTTAAGCGTGATGTCTCTTATTAAGAGACAGCTGTTACATATCAAAATGGAAATATTTGTCAAAATGGAAAAAATATAGTCTTAAGATTGATAGACGTTATTAAAGTTCAAGCAATCATATCTGGTAGGCAACATGAGTTTGTTGTTTACTTTCAATTTCTTTACAACATTTTCACAATGAAAGCTTCAATCATTACGTTATAGATCGCAAGCTACTGTATACACTGTCATTTGGGAATCACAATCCTGCAGCTGATTAAGCAACATTTATTTAATAAACAGGAACAGATGTCTAGTCCGGCTATGAATAAACTCTACTAGACATGGATGTTTATTTTGTTTGTTTTATGGTTGTTTTACCTGGGTGATTCTCACGAAACCATTGAAACACCACGGCACTAATGATTTTAGCTTTAAAATGTGTAATATAGTAACATTAAAAAGCATCAGAATTAACACAATACTGTGTTCTACCTTGCACAATGTGTGATTTCAACATAAGAATTTATAATTGGAAATTTTATCTCATTTTCTGCTGAAATTCTCATTACCGCAATGTGTACGGCTGTGTTTGAACATGCGTTATGTTGTAATTTAATCAAATTAACACAAAAATATTAAGAAAAAAAAATAAATGGATGTTTTGCTAGACTACTTTAGATGACAGAAAAATTATTTACTGAATATTCATGTATAATAATAATGAAGAAAAATTAGGAAAATGATGTGTCCATGCCTGATGTTCTCATCCTCCACAACACTTTTTGAGAACAGTTTAAGCACACATACAGAATTTTAATAAAGTTTGATTTTGAGTGACCAAGCACATGGACCAGTTACTTCAAGATGGCTACCAGGTAAGATCATTTTTTTTACAGTTATTTTGAAATATTGTCTTGTCAGAATGCTTACACGACATTTTGATTATCATTACCGCAACAGATGCTTATTAAATGTTAATTTAATTAATAGAAGCATAATACTTTGATTTTAAATGCATGTGCAGAATCTCCAAATTATGTTCTTTCAGGCTTGTCATGTCATTTTGATAATATGTCAGTGTTGATGTTTTCTGACTGTTGCGGTAATGAGATTTTTTAGGACTAATTTTTAAAATTATGTTACAAAAAGTGTTAAATGATAAGTAAAAGTTTTTAAATTAATGTTCCCATTTACTCCAGACTTTGTTTTTCAATGTCTGATGGGAAAAAAGTAAATTTAAGCAATTTTTACATTTTCATGCTTGACATTTTTAAAACCAAGTTTACATGAGAATCACCCACCTGTTTGTTGTGTGGTTGTGTGTTGTTTGTGATGAAGCAAGTGTAGTTTTCCATCCTCTTCCCTGTTTGTTTGTTGAACTTTGAGGTGATGTTTGTGTTTGTCCTCCTCTAGATGTTTCTGCAGTAGTATGAGGTCTTCCATCTCGTCGTCCTTCTTCTTTTGTTCGGGGCTGACGTTTATCCGTTTGTCCTTTCTTTCATCCTCACCTCTCTCAACATCTATAGTCTTATTGTGTTCCTTATTAGACAGAAACCAATCTCCTTGATTTTGATTGGCTTCCTCTGTGGAATCAGACATGTGTTGATCCGTCCGATTGGTCAGGTCTGTGGATGGGGCCTTTTGTTCATCCTGATCGGCCCCTACTGCAAAGTTGGTTTTGTGTCTTTGTAACTGATCGATTTCTTGATTACTTTCGCGTGTAAGGTTTGACTGATGCGTTAAAGTTTTATTTGTTAATTCATTTGCTGTGATCTTATATTCAGCTGTCTGATTGATAATACTCCGGTTAGCGTTGCTCTGCGATTCAAATAGTGCATTCGATCGATCTCTTTCAACAGCCTTCGTAAAATTGTTCAGCGACGAATCCACCTTCTCAATTTCTATTTGCTCTGTGTGATTCGGTAATGGAACTGTGGTTCCCTTTGTTGACCCCACCCCCGTGTCATTCATGTTGCCATGATGTCTCCTCCGATCAACGGGGTAATGGTGATGACCTCTGCCCCCGCCATACTGCGTCTCGTTCAGACCCCAGCCGTCACGACCTGAATGAAGCTTGAAATCCCCAGAGGGTAAAACAGCGTCTGGTGCTCCCGATTCTTGGTGCCTCTCTTTGGGTAACCAGCTCTGGGTGAATAGGTCCTCCAAGCTGAGCCTCTGGTTGTGTTTGAATTCATCCTTTTGGTGGAGCTCACCTTTAGAGCGAGATTTTCCCGAGCGCTCCTGTTTGCCGTTGGATGACTTCCTGCGCTGGGCGGGTCGAGGGGCCGGCTGACAGCGGCACTCTACGTGATCGAGGACAGAGACGACGGCCTTCTCATAGAGCGGCCGCTTATTCACGTACTGTATCTTCATCACCTGAGAGTGCAAAGAGCAGATTGTGAGATTTGATTAGGCTTTTCAGAGATGCATCGTACACAAGAGGGCCATACCCCGAAAAAGTTTATAGATGAGTGTATACCTGTAGGTATCGTGTATGTGAGAGAACGGGCACACACTGCAGACTCTTGGTATTACAGCAGCCTGAACACCTCTGGACTTCCACACACGGAGGCCACAACAAGAAATTTGCATTACTACGGTCTAACATGGAGCGGGTGACCTCGATAACCTCTGTCCTGACCTTACAGACGGCTTGCTGAGCGGGCTGAGCATCTGCAGACAAACAGAAACACATACACAAGATTTGCAATTATGTCTTTCATGACCAAAGCAAAAAAACATTAACACTAAACCCTTGTAACTAGAGATGCACTGATATTAAATCCACCAGCTCTGCTTATTTGTGACCCTGAATTAATTGGTGCTGCTCTTAGTAGATTGCGTTGGTCATTATAGAAATCAGTTGTTGCTCCTGCATTATATAATTTGCACTTTTTTGGTAAATAACCCGCATATTACCACTCCAATCTGCGCTTTTTTGAAATTGCGCTCTTATCTGCACCGTTTAGTAAATATGGCCCTTAATCTTCTGAATGTTATTCATTTATCAGAGGTGAATAATACTTAAGTATTTTAGTTAAATTTTCCAAGCATCTGTGCTTTATCAGAGTGTTTGTCTTCGGAAAAAATTTACTTTTCTTTACTAAAAAATGTTCACTACATTCTAAAGCATAGAATCATACTGTGTATTCATTATATATTGCATATTAAAATTGATTTAATGCCTAATTATATAAAAATTGTGTACTTTTACTTTCTTGAGTAAAAGTACGAAAAAAAATTTTACTTAAAGGATTAGTCCATGTTCTTAAAAGAAAAATCCAGATAATTTACTCACCACCATGTCATCCAAAATTTTGATGTCTTTCTTTGTTCAGTCGAGAAGAAATTATGTTTTTTGAGGAAAACATTGCAGGATTTTACTCATTTTAATGGACTTTAATAGAGCCCAACATTTAATACTTAACTCAACACTTAACGGAGTTTTTTTCAACGGAGTTTCAAAGGACTATAACAATCCCAAACGAGGCATAAGGGTCTTATCTAGCAAAACGATAACAAATATCCACTTTTAAAGCACAACTTCTCATCATGTAGATCCGGTCGTGATGCGCTAGCTGACCCCACCCAATACGTCATGACGTCAAGAGGTCACAGAGGACAAACGCGAAACTCCGCCCCAGTGTTTACAAGTGTTGAGAAAAAGAATCATTCCTACGTTGTTGTATGTGGAATGATACTAATTAATGTCTTTGTGTCAGTTTATTGTTTACAATGGTCCGCAAATGTCCGTTTTATATATGTAACACGTGACCTCCCTACGTCACTACGCATTTACGTTAGGTCGCGCTGGACCGGACCTAGATGAAAAGTTGTGGTTTAAAAGGACATATTTTTTTATTTTTCTTGTCAAAAATGACAATCGTTTTGCTAGATAAGACCCTTATGCCTCGTTTGGGATTGTTATAGTCCTTTGAAACTCTGTTGAAAAAAACTGTTAAGTGTTGAGTTAAGTATTAAATGTTGGGCTCTATTAAAGTCCATTAAAATGAGAAAAATCCTGTAATGTTTTCCTCAAAAAACATAAATTCTTCTCGACTGAACAAAGAAAGACATCAACATTTTGGATGACATGGTGGTGAGTAAATTATCTGGATTTTTCTTTTAAGAAAATGGACTAATCCTTTAAGTAAAAGTTCGAAAAATTACTAGATGTTTAATGTACTTAAATATTAAATATAAACCAAAAACTTGAAATTATGAAATGTAGTGGAGTAAAAATTATGATAATATGTTTTGGAATGTTTGTTTTCCAAAGAAAAACACTGATAAAATACGAATAATTGAAAATGTACTTTTATAAAGAAAGTAAAAATACTTTAGTACTATACAACTCTGTCATTTATACAATTACCATTAATATTAAACATTAAATTGGTGAGGTTCTTTTTTTCTCTCTTTCTAGATTCCTCCAATAAGTTTGCATATTTGTATTTCAAGACAAAAACCTGCATCTTTCCATCATCCTAAGAAAACACAGTCTAGTTTAAGCAGGTGATGTGTCGAAATAGCTCTGTTCAATACTAAATGTACATCATGGGGCTGTTAAATGATTTATTTTGATGGGTTGAGAAAGGTTCCACAGGCATGAATTATTTTTCGATAAATGCACACCTAAACTGTTAGATGTTTTAAAAATAACCATCAGAACAATTTCTGGGGTAACTATAAGCGAAATAATTGAATCCGGTCCTTTGAATTATTTGAAAATCCGCTTCGCGTCATGCTGCTTTACCACCTTGGGTGTGCATTATTTTTGCATAATTTGACAGCCCCTCGTCAATTATTCCTTACATATTAAGTCCTTGTTAAATGTTGGAATGATAACATGTTATTTTGGATATGTAATTTAATTGAGCAACAAAACAAGAAAACGTTCATAGAAGGAAAGAAAAGGTACCTCCGGGAGGCCGGTAAAAACAGTTGGCCCAATAAACAAAAGAAAGAAGAACTAATTCACTTAAACTAACCCAGAAGACTCCGAGGCAGACGATTACTGCTGTCATTGTCATGCTGATCATCTGGCTCGGCATCTGGAGAGCAAATTAAACAAAAGTGTGATATAATACTGCTGTTATTTATTTACGTTATTTATTCTTTGCATATATCATTATAATTTGTTGACCTCCCCTAATCAACACTGACCAATGTGCGAAACGCAATTTTAAAGACAGCACAGGAATGTGGTACTTTCAGCTTTGTTATGCATTTTGGGTCGGTTTGCCGGACAGGGATTAGTTAAAACCAGGACTAGGCCTTAGTTTAATTATGAAAGATAACTAGTTTTTACAAACACGCCTTAATAAAAACATTACTTTTTGAGGCAAAACAAAAGGGCACTGATGTATTTTAAGATATGTCAGTGCAAGTTGTTTTCAGTTTGGACAGCTCTTACATTTATTTTAGTCGAGGACTAGTCTGGTCCCTGTCTGGGAAACCGCTCCATAAATTTTATGTTATGCATAAATTTATTTCACAAAATGTTCAGAAAAAAGGTGCAATATAAATAGACTTGTCTGGGCCTATTTATGGGACAACCTAAAGTTTACAGCATTGCTCAGAGAGTTACAGCATGCCAAAGTTTTGCTAAACATTTTGTTTCCCGGACAGGGTTTATCCTAGTCTCAGACTAAAATGTATGTTTAAGGTGCCTTATTTTAAAAACATGCACACCAGTAATGTTTAACTACTTAAACTACTTAAATGTCCTAATATAACTAAGACTTGAATTAATACTCGATAACAGCCTCGATACCACATTTTCTAAAGTACTCGTACTCGTTAAAAGCCCCCCGATACCGGGGATTGATACCACGGTCTGAGAAATGTCTATGTTTGAGCGGCATGTAAAGAGTTAATGCCTCTTGTGTTGTCCAAAGAGGCAGAGTTTACCACAAACTGGAAAACTCCCTTGTTTTTTTTTGTTAAACTATATGACTAAAGCTGTTACCTGTAAATTTTAATTATGATTAAAATCAAACTTGAGATTTGACAGATACTCACAAATGAAAATCCATACAATAAATTTGAGCTTTGAGACAGATTGTGAGTGAAATTTACCTATAGACAACAAAAACTGCAAATCCTGCATAGAGGACACCGATCCGCTCTTTACCAGCTCAACCACAGCGGCCGGGAGAGGATCGCCCTGTGAGAGAAAGAGAGACAGACGTCCGAAATTCATCAGTCTGAAATATATTCATCTTTTGTTTGCCTCCAGTGAATGTGTGTGTGTGGAACAGAGCGCTATGGATGCTGGTTTGTCTCAGGGTGTCAATGCAGGTCTTGGGGACACAATAGCTCTCTTCATACAGCATGTCCAGGCGTGGGCCACTGACCCTCTGCTCATCTGGCAGCATTTATGCAGGACGCAGGAAGGAGGGCAGAGAGGAAGTGGGGGATGGCGAAGATGGAGCAGAAGAGGTGCAAAGAGGAAAGGTGAGCATAAAGAGGAGAGACACGGATAAAGGAGGTTGTCGGAAGGATGGAGATTTTTAAGCAACCAGATTATCACGTTACTGGCTGGTGGTTTGAAGAATTTGGCAAAGGACCACACCTGTACACCATGCAGTATGAACTTAAAAATGCTGAGTTTTTAACCCAATGTTGGGTCAAAATGGGACGAACCCAACACGTTGGGTTGAATTTAACTCATATTGGGTTGTTTTAACCATTTCTGAGTCAAATATACACATTTTCCAGGTTAATTTAACCCAACAGCTGGTCAAAATTAACCTAGCATTTTTTAAAGAGTAATACACATCGAATTAGGATTTTGTGATTCTGTTTTGTCCAAATTCATAAGTGTCATGAATTCATTGGTTTCTCATTTTGAAGTTTTTCAAAATGTATCTTTACATTTAAACTCTCTGTCATCAGTTGTCCATGCACAGAAAAACTTTTAAAGGGAAACAGCACAGTTTTTCCAACATTCTACTATGTTCTCACCTCAACCCAGACAAATCAATACATACCTATCTTTTTTCAATGCGTGCACTTAATCTTTGTACAGCGCGTCGTGAATGTGTTAGCATTTAGCCTAGCCCCATTCATTCCTTAGGATCCAAACAGGGATGAATTTAGAAGCCACCAAACACTTCCATGTTTTCCCTATTTAAAGACTGTTACACGAGTAGTTACACAAGCAAGTATGGTGGCACAAAATAAAACAAAGTGATTTTTTAAAAGAAACACAAAAATTAGAACTATATTGTATGGTGGAAGAGCACTTAGTTTGCAGAACTTCGACCTCAGCGAAGTGCTGTAGGGTGGAGTAGTCAGGAGTGATGATGTTAATTCGCGCCGAGGTCGAAGTGCTGCAAACTTAGTGCTCTACTCATGTACTCATTTAAATAGGGAAAACATGGAAGTGTTTGGTGACTTCTAAATTCATCCCTGTTTGGATCCTAAGGAATGAATGGGGCTAAGCTAAATGCTAACACATTCATGACGCGCTGCACAAAGATCAAGCGCACGCACCGAAAAATGACAGGTATGTATTAATTAGTCCAAGTTGAGGCAAGAACACAGTAAAATATAAAAAGGGTGGTGTTTTCCTTTAAAAGATAAATAAATATGCAGGTAAACATTGTTGGCTGAAATGTTATCATGTTAATATCCTGATTCGTGGTAATCTGTGTATTCAAACCCTTGAGAATGTCAACAAAACACATATGCTTGTAGATATATGCATGCATATGCACATACTCATTCACACCCATACGATTCACATTTATAATGCATTTCTCTCACTCACACACATACTATACTTAATTGCTTTATGGCCACCCAATGTAAATATCCAGTATATAGCATCACACTTAAACAAAAAACACACAGCACACACACACACAGCAGATGGCATCCATTCACTACAATCAAACTGTCCCACTTGCATTTGGCCTCAGTGTCATCTACACACACTGATGTGCCTGGTCTAGGATGTAGAGGGCTTGTTTCGGTTGATCACTAGTGCTGAACTACCCAAACCTGAACTGGGTGCTCCTAGTATCAGACGGGCCCAAAGGATTCTGGGATTGTGGAGGAGTGGTGGAATGCATGGTCCATGTTGGGGAGTAATGATACATAATTACACATGTGCTGACAGTGCACACACACACACACGTCTGTGCAAATATGCACAACCATCATTTTGTGCAGCTGCAACAAATAATACAACAAACACGGATGGTTTAAATTGTATCATCCGTAAGTGAAAACATATAATCAAGTGAATTTGACTTACATGCCTATTTGTACAACGTGGATTTTTCCTTTCAAATCCCACGGCTTAAAAAGATGAAAAATTATGTTCTTACAAGGGAAACTCCTGAAAAGCTAAGAGGGCTTATAATCACAGCTTTAAACTCGGTTTTGATCTCGCATTTCCCTACCAACAAGGTAGATCATTTTAGCATTAACACTTCCTCCTATAAAGTCCAGTTTGCTTACATGAATAAAAAAGGTTGTTTTTGAGATTGCACAAGTCGAAATATCAAGCAATTTAATGTTATGTAAAATACAAGCTTAAAATCCACTTGTTGTTATGAGCCTACGCAAGCACATCTTGAGCCAAAAGAAGGGAAACACCCTGGACAGGTGGTCCGTCCAACACAAACCATAAATTAAATACTGTGATTTTTATTTTAAGGTGTGTTTAGTCCACATATTTTATTAAACCCTCCATAAAAACATTCAGACGCTGTATGATAAGTCTTGCTTGACCTTAAGGGTATGGAGGGGTCACAGAAGTGTCATATTGTGATTAAGGGCCTCATGCAAAAACACAACTGCTGTGGTCATAGGAAGGGCAAACACATTAGAATTTGGAGATCTCTGGTTCATAATGTCAACAAGATGCTCTGATAAGGATTACAAATCCTGTTTCTGGATTTCATTGAACTTTTATAAACTGTTCTTCTGAAACTATTTTGACACTTACAAACACATTAATACTGATGTCAGGAGCATTAAAATCATATGAAGCAGAAGCAATATGCCACTTGAAGGAATATCAGTTAGATATCTCTCATTATTTACTTATTCTCATGCCCCTCCACCCTTGCATTGTGTTGTTTCTTCCTATAGAGATAAACAATCTATTTATGGTGACCTGTCTAGCTTTTGTATTTCACAGAAACATGACGGCATACACGATTACACTGAAAAAAAAAGATTTGCCTTATAAATTGCATTATGAACTATTCACTGCTTAGCAAATTTCTTTATATAATTCTTAGAGTTTATTCCAGTAGGATTTGTTCCCATCCACCAGATAACATCCCACATGAACCCACCTTAGAAACCAGAATAACTAAGTTAATACATTACAGCCAACAAACTTTTGTGATGGTTTCTATTTTTTTAGCAGGGTAACAACACGAGCACTGTAAAGACACTACAAGAATGCAATTATAAAACTCTCCAAGACAACAGGTTGAGATTCAATACATTCAATCCACTTTCTCACCTCCGCGCTGCCGAACCGCAGACACGCCGCCGCTGCAAGCACCGCGAGAAGAAGCGGGATCCGCGATCTCATCTTGCTGCCGTGCCGCTGCGGGGCTCCGCGGGACAGCGCGCATCGAGAGAGACGCGCACGCACCAGACGCTCAGCACCGGGCGCGCGGGACAGCGGCTCGCGAACAAATATCAGGTTAATGAAAGCGCAGTTTTGAGCCCCTCAGAGGCTGCGCAGGCTTGACATTCCTCTCAGTATGCAAACATTCAGATTGAGTCTCCGTTCTGAGGCCCATTTGAAGTCCTTTGAAGGGCAGTTTGCGGATTAGCGCGAAGAGGTTTCCCAGCACAGCCCCAAAATCCCACAGCTTGAGATGAATTTAATTAAATAGCCAATTTACATGGTCTAGTCCCAAAAAAAGACGACTCTTTTAATATCCAGTACAGAGAAAAATACTACTGGTCACTTAAAACAAATAATTTAGTTTAAGAAACGTCAAGGTAGTTTCTAAAGTAAAAAAAATACTTTAACATAAAGCTGACGCATGCGAGGACCTTTTGTGAAATTGAGAATCTTCACTGATAACCGTTTAAAAACTATAAAAACACTTAAATATTAAAAAGTCTTTCCAATCCAAGATTTTTCATGTGGGATACAAAAGAGTTTCTTCGTCCAGCTCTTCGTATTGTCCGTAATGAAAGCGACATACGTATAGGTTATAAAATTAGTCTTGCAGTTTTCTTATCAATGTCCAGCGCGTGCACGGCCCCGCGCAAGCTGTCTGTGCTGCGTTGATAATGAGACTTTAGGATTTCCAGTGGACTCTTATCTTACCGTCCCCTTATAGGCAGGACTGCTCTCGTTAAGAGAGAGAGAGAGAGAGAGAGAGAGAGAGAGAGACAGGGAGGGGATGGGTGAGAAAAACCGAGCCTTGTGGATGCTTGAGGATGCACATTTTAGATACCGACATAGTTTCCATTAAAACCAAATAACATTGCTATTGTGCATTCAGATTTTTTACCTTGAAACTTTGACTCATATATGTCCATATAATCGAGTTTTAAACAACAGCTAAATTGGAGCATGTTCACCTTGTCTGACCAATCAAGGCGCCCTATAAGAAATATAAACTCGTGCTTGAGGTTGAGCCCTCCCTTTTATGGACAGCAAGACAATATTTATTTACCTTTTTCATGCAAACTACTATAAAACAATGCATATTCGTTGTTCGTTAAACTAAATGAAAATCTGTCAGCATTCACTCACCCTCATGTTCAGAGCTGTATGACGTTTTGTCTTCGCCGGAACAACAAAGATCTTGTGCAGAATACAATAAAAGCGTACAGTGCGGGGCTGTAAAATACAATAAAATGCCAAAATAAGTAATCCATTCAAGAGATGATAATTCTTACTTAGCATCTTTGAGAAGCCATAGTTCAAATTCATAATAAACGAAAACCATAAGTAATGTTTCTTTTGCATGGTATAAATGGGATTATGGCTGATATAACTCTCGAGAAAACAGCCGTTGCGTATAATTAACCCAGAAATGTTTATATTTGACCAAACAATGCATTTTGGGTTGAAACAACCCAGCAAAGGGTAAATCACAACCCAAAGGGCTGTAACCCAGCATTTTTACAGTGTAGCCTACTTTAAAATGTTTTCATAACATCGCCCCCATTGATGGAATCAAAAGGTGTGTCTAAATACCAAATTTCTTTGGAGCTATTTAAAATATTATGACCTTCCAGATTTGCACAATGCGTTTTCATGTTAAATATCAGTATAAACTAAGGTAACTGCCCTGTTACATAACACAAATTCATGCAAAAAAAAGTAATACATGTCTAAAGTCTTCTCTGTCTATTAAACGGTTTTCCCATAAAATGACACAAGGATCGTGTAGACATGATGCTTTCGTGGGGAGGTTATTTTACATTACTCCAATATGTGGCCCTGTCTGTATCAACTCGACTTATGTTTTTTTACATAAAATCGTCCTACATAATGTAAAGGAAATTCTGTGAAAAAATAACCTTGATATTGACTGAGTAAGGGCATGTCTAAGATTAAAATCAGTTATTGAAATCAAACTTTGAGGCATTGATGCAAACTTTAAAGGGGCCATGTCATAATATTTTTTTTAAAATGTCAAATAAATCTTTGGTGTCCCCAGAGTACACATGTGAAGTTTTAGCTCAAAATACCATATAGATAATTTATTAAAGCAACACTAAAGAGTTTTTGCTCTTTGCTTCCCCTACAGGTTAGAAGCAGAATTGTCCATTACCACTGTCGTAAATACTGCAGCATAGCTGGCTCTGATTGGATTGTAGGTCTGCCGTAAAGCAAGTTTTTGTAGTTTTCACTCGAACTACAGGACCGCGACCCGACGGCTGGAAACTTCTTTAGTGGGGTTTTGGCCGATAGAGGGCTGCAAAGCGAACGTGAAAGTGCCATTCACCCTGTTTCGAGTGGATGAACGACTGAAACTTTTTTGGAAACATTATTTTAAGGTAAAAAAACTTTTTGGTGTTGCTTTAAAACATGTTAAAATTGACACTTTGTAGGTGTGTGCAAAAATGTGCCGTTTTGAGTGTGTCCTCCAAAATGCAAATGAGCTGATGAAATTCAAACACTGATCACAATGATGGTGGTTTGTTGCAATTGAAACTCAATTGTGCTGTCAATTATGTTCTCTCGCTGTCTCTCTCTCTCTCTCTCTCTCTCTCTCTCTCTCTCTCTGTGCACTAAATGACAGTGCTGTGGTTGGATAGTGCAGAATAAGGGGCAGTATTATTATAATAAGATCCCCTTTTGACATCATAAGGGGAGTCAAATTTCAATTACCTAATTTTTCACGTGCTTGCAGAGAATGGTTTACCAAAACTAAGTTACTGGGTTGATCTTTTTCACATTTTCTAGGTTGACAGAAGCACTGGGGACCCAATTATAGAACTTAAACATGGACAAAGTCAGATTTTCGTGTCATGACCCCTTTAATGATTATGATACGTTAGTACATAAATTATGGGCATTTTCAAGTGTTAAGTGTGTCCAAAAGTTTGACTGCTGGAAAATATTGAGAGGTCAAAGGAGAAACTGTCCATAAACTGCTACAAATTCTAAATACCTTTTAACTAAAATACTACTTATATCATCTCCAGTGTTTTTGTTCATAATAAACTTAAAACATGTTATTGAAGCGCTGTACAGCACATGTAAGTCCAGTCCGCTAGAAAAATGTGTGGGCAGCCGCCAATGGCCACAAACAAAAGAGCACTGTGGTCAGATAACACGATGAGCGCTGTGTGCCTTAACCACAGAGACTTATCACTGACACGCGCGCGTGTGTGTGTGTACAGATATGATCTGTCTTATTAGGAAAAGGACATGTCAAGAGGTCGAATATGTACAAGGCTGGCTGGCTAACTAATCCAATTTTTATTTAGCGCTCTTTCGGTCTCTTTGTCTGGTCACATTCTCTTCCGTTCTATTGAATAAAATGTTCATTATTTTATTCTCCATTCATCTTGATTTGTAACTCCCACGCTCCCTCTTCCATTTCGTATCTCCCATTTATTATCATTTTTTTCCTGTCTTTCCTGCCTCTCATCTTTGCATCTTTGTGATATTGCTGTATTTCTCAGATTCTTTCATCATGTATCATTCACGTTTGTACATACTGTAATAGTAATCATTGTACCATAATGGATCAAAAGCTTATTTAACAAGCCATGGGCCAAACTTCATGGGCTGAGATTATTCATCATTGTGATCACTGTGACTGTGTCCTGGTGTGATGTCATAACCATCTTAGCTCAGGGCAGGAAGCGGTACACTGGCAAACCACAGGGCTCAATGGACCGGATAAAGAGCCGAGAGGAACACCATTGTTTAGCACCACAGAGCCGTTACAGTATAAACCCAGCTGTTGGGATTCATGGGTGTGTTCACTTGCATTGAGTGTGTGTGGCAGATCAATTATCAATGGAGTTTGGGACTCTGTCTAACCCAGTGAATATCATGAACTGAAATGGCCTGATGTCTCTGTATGAACCTTTAACGTCTACAGAACCTTTATGTTGCACAAAATGCTCTTTGAAGTAAAAATGTTTTAGAGAAAAGGTAAGAAACCACACCATAATCTTAAGAACCTTTGACCGAAAGACTCTTTAAGGAACTAAAAGTAGTTCTTCTATGACATCACTGAGAACCCCCCTTTCTGATACCTTTATTTTTAAAAGTGCACAGATTAAAAGTAATTGTAAACCATTTTTAAATCAAAAAATGTAACATTTATAGAATGTTGTTTTCGATGAAGTAATTATTTTGACAAATGGACACTCCTCTGCATTGGACGTTTGCTGCATCGCTTTTTGAATAGGGCCAATTGTCATAACTTCTACAATGATTAAGAGACTCCACTTGGAACTTTTGGATTACTCATTGATTTGTTCTCATCAAACAACATGTTATTGTTGTCCTCTTCCGCTTGAATTGGTCACTGTGTTCATCTGTGTGCACAAGTGTGCATCTATTCACAACCCCAAACCGGAGTTTTCCACAGATTAAACAGAACTTCCTCACAACATACAATGCTGTGATGACATTAGGCATTAATGTGTAAGTCTTTCCATATTAAAAGAGAGGTAATCTCTCTCCAAAACAGTTTAATCACAACCTTAATAAAATAGCAGGATGTGCTGCAAAGATTATTATATGCAACGCTTAAAGGAATAGTCTACTCATTTTCAATATTAAAATATGTTATTACCTTAACTAAGAATTGTTGATACATCCCTCTATCATCTGTGTGCGTGCACATACATGGGCGGAGTTTGGGGGGGGCAGGGGGGGCAATGCCCCCCCAGACGGGGCCAATTAATGCCTGCCTTTGCTTTGAAAAAATTAATAAAAAAATACAGAATTCATATTTTCTCATTTTATTTGTCTTATCTTCTATATTTTTTGAAGGAATAATGAGTAAGTTAATGCTAAATTATTTTTAATTACTGTATTGAAAAAGTTAATTTTCACGTGATTGGCGGATCTTAAAGTATTGCGTTAACTTACGTGAGTAGAGACTCTTCCCGTTCTGTTCCCGCTTTAGTCTACATGCTAAATAAACAAAATGGACATTCGTCGTTTCTTTAATAAGCCCATTAGTACAAGTGTGGAGTTTTCTAACTCTGAAGCTTCAACTAATTCCACTGCTGCAGCGCTGCTACAGACACAGCAATCGAGGCCGCATCTGAGAACAACGAAGCTGGCCTGAGATCGAGCAGCGCCGCCACCGTGTCACCGGAGTTACCCGCTCAAGTTCAACCTGCCGCATCTGGATCTGGATAGGCTGACCTCGGGGAGAAAGCTATTGGGCCAAAACAGCTTATTTCTTCTTTCCCTACGCGCCTCATTGGAAATGTTAATCGTGCCTTCTCTACATTTTACTATCACAAGTTCCCATGGATGGAGTACTCAATTTCACGCGATTTAGGTTTTTTTTGTTTTTGCTGTCGCCACTTCCAGATCAGACGCGGACGAACTATTTACAAAAGTGGGAGCTCGGAACTGGAAAAAACTGTCAGAGAAGCTGACGAAACACGGTTCGTCACAGGTACATTCAAATAGTATCCCTTACGAAAATTAACCATGGTTTTATTGTGGTAAAAGTGTAGTAACCATGTTTTTTTGTGTATTGTTTACTATCAGCAATACCATGGTTTTACTACAGTAACCATGGTTTAACTATGGTTTTTGAAAACCATGGTTGTCAAAACCATGGTTATTTTGCGGTTACCATGGTTTTACTACAGTAACCATGTTTTTTGGTTTTAACTGTAGTAAAACCATGGTTAAATTTCGTAAGGTTTGAAGATGTGGAAGAGCTTTGAGCGGTGCGGTATATTTCCATCAGAGCGCATAGCGCATTTCCGAAAATTCCGCTCCGCTCGCTCTCATCCCAGAATGCCCATTGGTAATTTGCTAGTTCGAGAATCTGTAAAAACGGCTAGCAATAAGTTACGGAGCTCAAATATTGTTTTAAGGAAGTCGCCAGCCTTATATATAAATGAAAGAAATGAAACTAAGATGACAGAATAACTGTAGCATCGTCTGCATCTAGATGCAGTTTTAAAGATTAAAATAACTTTAATCCAACTGATTAACACAAATACAAATATATTTGTAGGCCTACATAATATAATTGATTGCTTACCAGCATTAAAATCACTTAAAATAAAAACATTTATAGTTATTTGTGTATGTACAGTGGCCACTCCGTGGATGAAGCTGTAGCCAAAAACGCCGGTGCCTTTAGTATTAACTGACTGAACACTTGACTACCTGGACATTTAGATATTAAATTGTTTCATCAACAGTATCTGCTTGGAACATTATAAACATTGATGATAATCTGCCGACTCGACTGATTCAGCACGTCCTCTATTTTACAGAGATCCGCTTAATTAGCGGCTTTTCGTTCCGTCCGTGTGAGCTAAATATTTTTGTTCTGTAATTTGTTCTCGTATAGGCTATATTTCTACATATTTTCGACCATGTAACATTTGGGATAAAATGTAAGTTGTTATAGATAGCATTTAAGCTTGTTCTTGTTCTGAAATGATGAAATGTTTAGTCTGACTAAAATTATCTATCCAGATTAATTTAGCCAAAATAATGATTTATTCGTTATATAGACACATGTTAATTTATCTACTAATATACAATTGAAAATGCCAAAGTACTCCCGAAGTACTCCCAAAAGTGCTATTACGCCATAAAATATAGTTCCTCTTTTCGGAAGG
The DNA here is from genome assembly GCF_027580225.2 of Misgurnus anguillicaudatus. Lineage (NCBI taxonomy): Eukaryota > Metazoa > Chordata > Actinopteri > Cypriniformes > Cobitidae > Misgurnus > Misgurnus anguillicaudatus. The sequence continues at coordinate 34,598,738 of NC_073355.2, read as the reverse complement.
AGGAGTTACGAGCTGCGGGAGAAGCAAGTCACGAGTCATGCAACACACTAGGTGTATTCGTGATCATCCGGCGCTGCGCAGACCGATCGGCGAGGTTTGCCCCTTGCAGTCGAGGAAGGAACTGAAGACGGAGCCGTCAAGCCGGACACCTGCTGCTTGCCGTAGTGAAGTGTGCGCTGTGTTTCCTTGTTTTTAATCGCAAGTGAATTAGATGTTGAATTTGATAAAAACAAACCTTTTAATAAAAAGTTGCTACCAGAAACATTTTATATCGAATATTTTAGTTGCTGCTTATACTGTATACCCGAAAACCTTTTAATAAAAAGTTGCAACCAGAAACATTTTATATCGAATATTTTAATTGCTGCTTATACTGTATACCCGAAAATAACGGGAAACAAGCCTATATTATTAAAATACCAATGGAGTTTGTTATTTTCATTTTTATTTTATTACACGACATAATATAACATATTTAAGCATATTAAAGTATTTTTTCCTGTTTTAAAACATGAATTTATAGGGGTGGTTTCCCGGACAAGGATTAGCTTAATCCAGGACTAGGCCTTAATTTAATTAGGAAATATAACTTGTTTTAACAAACATGCCTTACTAAAAACATTACCTGTGTGCATTTTGAGGCAAAACAAAGAACACTTCTTTTCAGTTTGGACAGCTCTTAAAATTTTTTTACTCTAGGACTAGTCTAATCCCTGTCCGGGAAACCGCCCCATAATGTTTATTAGTGGAACTAAAGGTTGGATTAAACTTGAAACGCAAGTGATCGTTGTCATCAGTGAGGCGACCAATCACGTAAAGCTGTGTCGTCATCACAACTCCGTGCAGCCGCTCTGGAGAAGCTGCACCGGCTGAGCTAGCCGGCTACTCTCGAAACGCTCTCGCGGTACTTAAAAACCATATGACACAGTCACGTGCCTGCAGCGCCAGCTGAAGTCGGACAAAATTACTAACCGGAATGTACTGCTTCAAGTCAGCCGCCGATCGGTCTGCGCAGCGCCGCATGAAGTCAAACACAAATACTGGCTTACCCCGATACGTCATCTGGCCATGTATTTGAAAAACTTTAAGAAACTTGTACAGGCACAGAAATACTCGGTAACACGTCCAACAGCTTTTTTGACACTTTGCCTATGTTTAGCATGAGGAAACAACTCTATAACTGTGTTAATAAGTCAGAATACATGAAATACCGTTGAACCGTTTTAATTGAAAGGCGGGATTTCTTTGACCATGTTGAGCATTGCATTGTCCCCTATTCTTTGAAGAATCACTTTCCTAGTTCAAAGGTCATGAGGCACTGAACCGCTGACTGGAAAATTCTTCCTCACTCACAAGGATGGGAAAGAAATCGAAACAAACCAAACATGGTTTTAGTTCTGGATTAGGGTCTTCAAAGGCAAAACCACAAAGAAATAAAATTCCCTAAAATCTCGAGTTAGCATTTTTTTTAGCAGTATTACACAGATATTTCGTTTGCAGCTGGATGTTTTTAGATTCATTTGGGAACAGCTTTTGAAAAGTGACTCACTCGTGCCATGGCGAACTAGAGCCAAGAAACCTTTGACCCTTTTGGGTCTCTTAAAAGATTTCAAATATTTAGTGAGCACAGTTCACATTTGGCCACAAATAAAGCTTTCTCTGTCTCAAAAAGAGTCATCTTCACGACACACTCGATGAAACATTACAAACTCCACAAGTGTGCATTTGCCTGTTGAGTATGCAGTGTGTCTTTTATTCACTGAAACTGAATTGCTTCTTCAATCATTTTTATGCTCGTACTGTATACGTGACTGTGGACATGTCGTGGGATGTTTTTATGTGAGTGTTTGAAGATTTTTATAGGCAGAAATAGAAGCAGTATGCAGTTTGATATCTTTCTCACTCACACACAAATATGATGTGTGTATCAAGTGTTGAGTTTGAGTTTGTGGTAAAGAAGTTTGTGTTTTTAAGAAGAAACTGCATGTGTCTGGGTGATAAAAATGTCATCTTTTCAGTGATGATTGATGGCAGCAGGTTTTTTGATGTAGTTGGTGAGCCGCCTGCAGGTGTCCCAATGGGATGGCTGTACTGTATGGTGTGATTTTGGGCCTGTGTGTGTAAACTCTGGGAAAATCCCCTCACAACAAAACGCCTCCCTCAGTGTTCCTCCCACAATGCCAGCCAAAAATGCACATTTTTTCACACACGAACTGAAGCTGGATTTATAGAGTCGAGTACACAGAGATTTTGTGCACGGTGCTTTGTGTTTTAAATGAAATGGATACTATGCTAAAATACACAATATAGTAAATAAACTAAGAGAGAGGCGACTTTGTCTTTGACATTTTCTTTGCTTTAATCCCAAACTCTTGATGTTCCTATAAACATTTTGACAGACACATCACACTTTTATCTGGGTTTGTATTCGACTGACTGAATGAATATGTAAGTCTGGCTCTGGTTGTCATGCAGCATGTGCCCTCTGGTATTACATGATTTAAGATAAGAGATGACAAGCTGCCCCCCCCTCTCTCTCTCTCTCTGTCAGCAGCTTCATTTCTACCGTGTCTCGGGTTGCGGTAATGCGGGGAATGTGGATTTATCTCCCCGTGAAATGAGAAATTATTTGACTCCAGTAACGGAGATGCCCACTAACTAATATTTCTAAAAGCCAAAACAAATGCTGAGCTCTTCGGATCCCTATTTTTGGCTGTCATTGCCATTTTTCAGAATAGTTTTTATTTAATTGAGCTTCCTAAAGTAATGCTATATATAATACTCTCTGTATTAAAAGAATAGTTCACCCAAAAATAAAAATTCTGTAATCATTTATTCAAACCTGTAGAAATTCCCTTGTTCTGATGAATACGAAGGAAGATTTTTTGAGGAATGTTCATAATCGCACTGTTCGTGAGCCCCATTCACTTATGGTTGTTCCTATAGACGATAGTATCGTGTATTGACGATTGTCAGACATATTGCTAATAGCAGGCTTTCATAACAATAGTTATTATTATCATCATAGTGTCACAATAACATGCGCATTGCATGCTTTTCCTCGCATGAGAGGGTTTGTGGGCTTCAATGCGCGCGTCTTGGACTTTTGCTCGAACCTGAATGCGCGCGTCATGGACTCCTTCTAGCACCTGAACTTGTAATACGCGCGGCTCTGACATTTCCTTGCACTAGATAGGTTGTTAGGCGCGCAGAGGGTTAAAACCGAGTTTGTTGTTCCCAGTCCCTGGCACGCAGGAAATTTTAGAGCGCCTGGACTTAATGATGCAGATGGATTATTGGCATCAGTTTTAAGGAGGTTGCAGACACACTGAAAAAAATTATTCATTGAATTCAATCAACTCTTCTAGGGTAAGTGGCTGCAATCAACCCACCCAAGCTACATTCAAACAAAAAAGATTAGTAAAATAAAGTAAAATATAAAACTTTTGTTTAAATGTAGCTTAAATAAATTGATTGCAACCACTTACCTTAAAAAAATTGATTAAATTCAATGAATCATTTTTTTCAGTGCATAACAGTGTTGCCCTTGCTTCGTTTTGTCCACCAATCAAGTGACTTGTCATAAATAAGTAAAAATAAATAAATAAATAAATAAATAAATACTATTGTGTATCGCTGATCTCACAGGCTGACGATACACTGAAAAAACGAACTTTTTAGTAATATTTATTCGATTAACTCTCATAATTTCTACATAATAATATTAACATTTATTGAGAACTAGATTTTCCTAAGTGAAATGATGATAAATACACAATTAATTCATGGTAAAAATGAACTGTGTGGGAATAGTAAGTCTTATTAGATATTTTCTTGTATTATTTAACTGTTTTATAGTCACTGCACATAGTCCTAAAATAATTAAGTAAATTTTAATCAAAAACTTTAGCAGAATCAAGTAAAAAATCTTAGTTCATTTTACTTAAAAATATTAAATCCATTAAACTAAAAAATCTAAGTAAAATTTACTTACATTTATTTGCACATGTTGTAAGGAATACCCACAATTCTTTGCGCCTGAATATTTTTATTTTTTAAGCTTTATCACAGAATAAGAACTGATAAGAACTTTAACTACTTAAATATTTGTTAGCAAAATGTCATAAAGGTTTAAGCTCTTATATTATTGATGTTGCTTTGTTGTAAATAATAATTTTGTGAAGTCACCGTTCAGGTGATCAGTGTTTCTTTACATGAACCCTGTTCAGAACATTGTATTGTATTTCTCTCCACAGTGCTGATAATGCATGTCAAAAACACAGTTTGTTTGCTTTTCCTTTTCCGAATCAAGTTTATTCAATGACTGACTTGTTGTCAGTCATGAATTTTGTGTTATAATGCCATTTATAACACTAAAAATAACTAGGACCATATTAATATGTTAAAGAAAATAACAAACAGAAAATACGATTTATTTAATATTATTAGGACAGCAATGCTTCAATTTTCAAAAAAAACCTAATAGACTTTACCTAAACGATTAAAATAAATCTAACTTCTAAATAAAATAATTAAGCAACATTTAATTAATTATTTAACATATGTTTTATCATGCAATTTTAAGTAAATTTTATGATTTTAGTAGGTAAGTTTTACTTATAAAAAAGCAGTAAATTTTACTTAAAAAAAGTTTGTGCAAATTGTTACGAGGATTTTTTTAAGTAAATTTTACAAGTTTTTTTTTTCAGTGTAGGACGATCTGAAAATAGTGAAATTCGCTCAACACTATTCCATAGTATTCTTTTTTCCTAGTACGGAAGTGAATGGGACTATCCCTTGAATATTTATCCATCAAGGCAATGAAATAATATTAACAACACTAAATTGGGAATTCCTGAATAAAAATCCTGAATAAAATAATATACATAAAATCATCTTGTAGAGGAACATATGAAAATATAACCTTGATATCTTTAATATTGACTGAGTAAGGTCACTTCAAAGTAATAATAATTGGATTCAGACTTTCATGCTCATGAGACTTTAGCCTGCATGTCACAGACAGGGTCACATATTACATTTACAGAGGGACGTTGATTTGAATCATTCATTAAAAATATGAACAAATGCCTTGTATTACGTTTATGCAATAAATAACGCACTTATAAATACTTTAGAATAATGAAGTTATTTCCTTTTCATAACTCAAATCTGGCCAGAATACTTTTGCAGGCAGGGCAGTCTTTATTTAAAGCAGTCTAGGTCGACCCAGTTACAGTGTATTGTTGTGCATTTCCCCCTATTGTGACGTGGATAAAATCTAATGCTCGGCTGACACAATACAAACCATTTCGAACTATATTCTGAAAACCAGTGCGTGTGTCTCAACCATTTCAGACCGAAAACAGTGCCAGGTTCTTACTATAAAAAAGTTGCTTTAAATATCTGTTCTCCTACCTACCAGCCTTTAAAGCAATTCTTTTTAAGACATACGAGATAAATGACGGTCAGATACGCGCCGTTTACCTGTCTATGCTTTGTGACCTTTGACCTTGTTTACCCTCAACTACTTTCCTACTGAATTAGGATGTGTATCTGGTTTGAGTGTATCCTTCATCCTTTCCCGTGTGCATAAGTGGGAGGGGGACTTCCACACCGTGTGGTATTAATATCTTAATGCCTCCATGTCTGCTGGGTTACTCCTCTGTCAGGAAACACATGACCTCAGCACACCTCCTGAGGAGCTCGACACCTTCAACTGTGATGTATGCTATACACATACAATGCGAAATGCTCTCCCATAGCCAGACATGGGCTTCATGTAAGAACAACAACTGTCTGACTGACATGTGAAGCGATTAATCGGTTTTGTTACCATGTGCCGATTTATTTGAGATACAGTATAGTGTACCACAATAATAGACAAATAAAATCTTGACTCTAAGCGTAACTTGGATGATGGGTGTCTCCGATAAAAGTAACGCTTTCTAACATACCCGTGTTTGCTAGATGCACTGGATGCAAAGCTTTGAATCTTGGAAGATGAACATAGCTTGATCTTAGAGGTGTCGACGAGATGTCAACACAAAGCAGTCTGCAAGACAATCCAACATAGAGCTAATGTAAGTATATTTGAAGATAAAGAAACACAGCATTTAGTTTACAGAGGGACTTACAGGTGCGTACAGTACATCACGGTTGTATTTCCTCCTTGACGTCATGTCCCGCACTTCATTTTGTCTTTCCTGTTTGCACAACAACTTCCTGTGACTTGTCCCTATATCTGCTCTATGACAGCACGTTCTTGTGTGCTTAGTCAGCTAGTCAATATGATCAGAGGCGAACACAGATATGGTCAATACCTGGAATGAAACACAAAAAAGCAAATGAAGAGTTTGGTTCCAAAATGTAATAAATCCATTTTGACTAATTTCAGTAAAAATGTGATTTCTATACTAAGAAAGTGACAAGATAAAAACCACCATTTTCTGTTACAAACTTTCACATAGCATCTTTAGGTTAAAAAAAATAAAAAAATCAGATCCATAATTTATTAGATAAAAACTGATTATTTTTTTCCACAAAATGCAATAAATCCTAAAGTTATTTTTTTTAATGCTATAGATCTATTGAATCAATATATAAATGTACATTCATATTTTCCATTTTATATTTATTTAGTTGACTAGTGGTATCCACTGATTAAAAAAATAAACATTAATGTCATTAATCAAAACACTTACTTTGTCATATTAAGAACACTGTCATTGCTACTGTTGGGACATCATCGCTTAACTTTTTTTGACAACGATCAGCTGTAAAATGTTTTGGTCCTGCTCGATTTTCGTTGACTTCGAGTAAAATAATGGAAAGTTTTTCATAAGATCCCCTGGGGTCAATGTGTTAAGGTCTTTAGCATGACAGAAACTTGATGCTATCGTGTGAGAACAAGCAACAGCCGACATTTTTCCGTCTCCCGAGTGCCTCTCGCATAAATTATTAGATTTTAATGGCTTACGTTTGTTTCCCGTCAAAGAAACCCACCACAGGTTTAGCGATGCCATCAAATTATTATTTTGTTTTTGTTTGTTTGTTGATCACGAAGTATAAGATGAGGAAAACTAGGATTCCGTGTATTCAACGCGCTGCCATTATTGTTTACAATGCGTAGAATGGTGCGCTGTGATTGGTTGAGTGGATTTATTGCATTCTGCAGAAAATGAGGAGTGGTGTTTATTGCGCTTTGGAAAAAAGGGAGAAAAGATGACAGAATAACACGACGAATATCGGATTTTGCGTAAAATTAAGAATTTACTTTTTTAATACTGACCTGATACAATACTGATTTTGGCGGTAACTCAAAAAAAAATTAAATGCCGTTTATCGCGTTTTGGAACCAAACTCTAAAAAGATAGAGGCAGATTATTAAAGTTTATAGTAATTTAACTCATTACTCATTCTGTGAAAATATATCTTTGATATCTTTAATATTGACTGAGTAAAGTCATGTCAAAGATTGAAATCAATGTGAAATAAATGACTGAAAACAACTTAAGCTCACAATCTCAATATTACATTATGAGACTGTTTCCTGAATTTCACAGACAGGGTCACATATTAAATGAGATATGCTGTTCTTGATGAACAACATAGTAGTCTACCAGTTAGATTAATACTGACCAGTATAAATATGGACTAATGCTGATTAAAGCTGTTATTTTCAGCAGTAGGCTGAGGAGTGATTAATAAGAAAGAGAGACGACTAAGAAATATACTGATTTGACTGTCTGAGGAAGGCCATGGAGACGTTAACTGGCATCAGGGCAGGGCTCTCTCACTTTTCCTCTGTGGTCTTACTGAGTTCAAACACAAAGCAAATTGTATGTGAAACAATGCTAGCTGTCTGACCGTCTGAGGAAAGTGGGCAGAGAAGCCTTGACTGGGCTAGTTTGGACTAACATGACCCTGAGATGTCCAGAAAATAGTGTTTAATTCAGCAAAATGTAACACAATACAGTGTAAAATATAATCTCCAGACATCTTGGATACTGTATTTATGTGAAATTCATGTGACAAAAAATTCACACTGACCATACAGTGGTTGTCAAATTAACTTTTATTTCTGAATTAAAATAAATGTAATTTGATTTAATGTTCGCACTCATGTTAAAATGATGTATGATTAGCTGCCACCAACTTACTGTAGATTTTACATTTATGTTATTTATTGGCAATAGTTTGTTCAAAGTTTAATGAACATAAAACATTTTCAGTCTTTATCTTCTACAGTAAGTTACTGGCAACCAGCTGCATAATTACAGCAAATTTTTTACAATGTACGTATTTCTCAGAAGAAAAATCCCACCAGTAATCTGCATCTAATGAATATTAAAAAAAATCTAATTAATATGTATTTCCGATTGGTGCTTGGCTCGAGTAGAAAGACATTTAATCCAAGCATTTTACAAAGAAATACATCACCCTTTTGGCAAATTAACCATGGTTTTGTTATAGTAAAAGTATAGTTATTATGTTTTTGTACTTTGTTTTTTGTACATTGATATTAATTTGTAAAATCATGGTTTCACTACAAAAAAATCAGGGTTAAAGGTCCAGTGTGTAAATTTTAGCGCCATCTAGTGGTGAGGTTACGAATTGCAAGCAACAGATCAGTCCACTGCCCAACCCTCACTTTTGAAATGCATAAAGAAGCTACGATAGCCACCATTTCATTGTCGAAGACAACTTCGTAAAAAGGTTTGTCCGTTAAGGGCTTCTGTAGAAACATGGCGGGACAAAATGGTGACTTCCATGTAAGGGGACCCTCGGCCTATGTAGATAAAAACGTCTCATTCTAAGGTTATAAAAACATAACGGTTCATTTTAAAAGGTCTTTATACACCCCTGACAATATAGTTTTGTATATTATTTTGCATTTCTTTCAAGAGATCCTTCTAAAAATTACACACTGCACCTTTAACTATGGTTGTTGTAGCAAAACCATGGTAAATTTGTGGTAATCATATGTGACCCTGAACCACAAAACCAGTCAAAAAGGTCAATGAAAGCTTAATAAATAAGCTTTCCATTGATTTATGGTTTGTTATTATAGGACAACATTTGGTCGAGATACAACTATTTGAAAATCTGGAATAGGGTGCACGAATATCAAAATATTGAGAAAATCGCCTTTAAAGTAGTCCAAAGGAAGTCCTTAGCAACACATATTATTAATGATAAAAACACTTTTGATACATTTACAGTGCAAAATTGATAAAATATCTTCATGAATCATGATCTTCACTTAATATCCTAATGATTTATGGCATTAAAAAATGTATAATTTCGACCATACAATTTGTTGTTGGCTATTGCTACATTTTGCTAAATATACCTGTGCAACTTATGACTGCTTTTGTGGTCCAGGGTCACAAATTTTTTGTTTTGTTTGTAATTAAGCAATGGTTATCTTTCGCATGGAGGATATTTCAATCTGTACTCATTAGGCATCCCTGAAAACATGCTTTTGTTTTTCCTATGATCTTTTGCACCTTAACATGTTGAATCTCTATACATGTAGGAGCTGGATGCAAGTACCGTAGTAAAAGCATGCTAGCATCAAAATCAACCAAATAATGTCGTCTCTCTCTCTCTCTGCTCTCTTCCCTTACTTGGCTTGTCATCCAACAATAACACATCATGCAGGCTTCCTGAGTGTTAGGGGAACAATAGGAGGATAACTTTGATGGCGTGTGCGAATTTACCGTAGGAGTGCTTTTATCTTGGCCCGTAATCTCCTGCAGAGCATTGAGAAGGTTTCTGAAACAAGCAACACATTCATTTATCAGATGCATTTCTGAATGAAGTAAATCTTTGGATACCTCTTTAAAAGGATGTTTCTATTAATCTTCTAACACTGAAAAAGTGGGGCAGTGGAGCTTATGTTAAATTGACAACGCCACAATTCACGTCTATACTGCACTGCTGATGGTAATAGCTACTTTAGGAACATTTAAAGTTAGCTAGCTATCTGAAACTCTTGTTAAGCTGCTGAAATACTGACAAACCCATTTAGGATGAACTGCAACCAATAAGAGTAATTCTTGTTTGACAAAATAAGCTTCTTTCTTGGGGTGACCTGGGTAGTGTACTTGTCAAGAGACACACTAAATAAAATATACTACCACTTTAAAAAACACAGCACATCATGTCAGACAGAAAACTCATGTCAGAATGTACGACCACCTGAAAAATATGTGTTAAAAAGTAAAGAAGGAGCTCTTGCCAGGCAGAAAGTAAATGTCAGGATGTACTGCTGCCTACATTGTTTGAACACCCTTCCAGTTGTAAAAAAAAAAATAGTTGGCCTGGTCAATTTGAATGCAGCATATTAATACATCCCTATCTTTTTTCAATGCGTACACTTAATCTTTGTACAGCGTGTCGTGAATGTGTTAGCATTTAGCTTAGCCCCATTCATTCCTTAGGATCCAAACAGGGATGAATTTAGAAGCCACCAAACACTTCCATGTTTTCCCTATTTAAAGGACAAGTTTGGTATTTTACACTTAAAGCCCTGTTTTCAGATTGTTTATGATGAAATAGAACGGTTTTGACTGAAATTTGGACATATGATGCTGGCCCGAGAATTTTTGGGTGTTTGTTGTATTACCCACCACCTCTACAATGGCTTTATAGGTGCACAGGAACAATCCTTCCTAAAATGCATTAAACTTTCGTTTACAAAGACGTGAAACTCACCGAGTGGTCAGGGGTGTTCACTGATATGCTCACACAAAAATCGCTGCAAAAGATGCTTTCAAACAGGTTTTATCGTAGTTTTTGTCCAACTACATTGACTTGTATTAGATGTGCTGTGATACGATATTACTCCGCGCCGGGAACTTTGTTTGTATTCATGCAATTGGCAAAGGCGGATTATCACCACCAACTGGGCTGGAGTGTCTATTATTCAAGCTCTCAACGGAAGAATGTACGGGTGTGAGGCGTTTGGGAAAATAGGTCCACAAGTTTACAACGAAGGCTAAAACACCTGTTGGAAAGCATCTTTTGCAGCGATTTTTGTGTGAGCATATCAGTAAACAACCCTGACCACTCGGTGAGTTTCACGTCTTTGTAAACGAAATTTTAATGCATTTTAGGAAGAATTGTTCCAGTGCACCTATGCACCTATTGTAGAGGTGGGGGCTGATACAACAGAAACCGAAAAATCGGGCCAGCATCATATGTCCACATTTCAGTCAAAACCATTCTTTTTCATCATAAACAATCTCAAAACAGGGCTTTAAGTGTAAAATACCGAACTTGTCCTTTAAAGACTGTTGCATGAGTAGTTACACGTGTAAGTATGGTGGCACAAAATAAAAAGTGGGATTTTTTAAGCGGATAAAAAAATCACCACTTTTTATTTTGTGCCACCATACTAACTTGTGTAACTACTCATTTAAATGGGGAAAACATGGAAATGTTTGGTGGCTTCTAAGGGTGTTTTCACATATAGTTCATTTTTAAAGAACAAAACCCAGTTCACTAAAAGTGAACCAGAAAAGGAACTAGCTGAATGTGACTTCAGTCCTTTTGGTGTTCACAATACAGTTTTTTTTTGGTCCTCTTCAGAACTGAAGTGATCTCAGACCCTTTCTTGTTTACGTCACAACTTCATAAGAACTCAGACCCCAGCTTTCTGTAGAGCAGTTGATTTTGATACAACGTCAAAATGTCACACGAAGCCGACCGGGAATTCATTGATTTCACATCTCAAAGAAATTAAACCACAAAAGAACCCAAAAGCGAACTGTACTCAGATCACCTCCGGGCGTCCGAGATCACTTGGTTTGTTCACATATACACCCTGAACTGCTCAGAGAGCGTTTGGAGGGATAGGGGTGAAAACACCCTAAATTCATCCCTGTTTGGATCGTAAGGAATGAATGGGGCTAGGCTAAATGCTAACACATTTACGACACGCTGTACAAAGATTATATGCACCCATTGAAAAAAGATAGGTATGTATTAATTCATCTAAGTTTAGGTAAGAACATAGTAAAATATTGAAAAACAGTGGTGTTTTCCTTTAAGGTATACATATTTTTATATACATATTTTATACAACCAAACTCCTGCTCAAAGACTACAAGATGCATGAATGTTTTGGTCACCTTTACATAGAGTAGTAGCAGGGCTCAACATAAAAGACTACCCGATGGCCCGGGGCCAGCGTGAGAGACGCTTGGGCTAGTAAATAGTATTGTTATATTACATGTATCCAATTACATTTGACTTTTAAATTATTATTTTAAATATGTGACATTCAAATATTTTTTTTGTGGGGTCAGTGAAAATTTTGGCAGAGCAAGTGAAAACCTGGGCCAGTATAAAAAATTATTTGCGTTGAGTAGAAAAACCTCATCCATGCATTTACTCTTCAAACCTTACTAATTCTCTGAATGGATAGATCAAAGTCCCTTTAGGATGTTTGTAACGCCTCCGAGCAGTTATTTCAGTCATGCAAGAATAAAGTCCTATCTACTTGAATGGGGAAAGACAGATATCTCTAAAAGCATGTTCTGTTTTAGAAAGATGCCAAACCCATTAAACTATTATTTCAAAAGAACCCCCAAACCTTGACACCTTTACTTAAAAGCACAATTAGTAACTTTGGCAGCTGGCAAACTGTTAAGCCTTGTGCAAAATCCTTTGACATGAGAAAACTCTTAAGGATACTATGAGTTCAGTTTTGTTTAGTTTAGGATTGTGTTAATACATCGAGTCAATCTGGTTGTACAGTGACTTAAAGTCACTTTAGCTGGCAGTAGACAAGGATAAAGACTCACACATACAGATCTAGGAGCAGTTCATCTTTGTCATCTTTGAGCTGGAGCCTCATACAGCAGACAATGGAGGACTTCAAATTCACAGAGTCCTTCTGAAGTGTCAGACATAAACTCTCTCTCTCTCTTTCTCTAAAGTTCGGTCTCTCTTCCCATCAATGCCTTCATTTATTCCTGAAGACACAGGGTATTTCCTGGGTCATCATTGTGTTGGTATCCAGGTTGCCAATAGCAACAGCCCCATCGTCTCTCCCACTCTCTGACTCTTGTGTCTTTTGTCCATACATCTGATCTGACAGAGAGAGACAGAGAGGAAAACAGAAAAAAGTGAAACAGTGAGTGGGCAATGAAGAGTGTCAGAATTAGTCACGCAAATACCACCGAACACAAGTGCACCCCCTGTTGGTGGAGCAGAGAGTGTGGGGCAGTGGGTGTATTGTGTGAAATGGATTGCGAGGGGAATTTGCAGGTGGACATGAAGTCACACTGTGCCAAAATTCTTTGTCAAATCACATCACTTGGCCTCTCAAAGCCTCTCTCATGTTTCTTCATTCCTACAAAACATTTCTTCCAGAAATTTAAGGATGATTTAATAATTAACAATTCAATTAGAGATTCAATTAGATATTAATTCCAAACTGGGAGCTGGCTGCATCCAACCACGGTCTTTCTTATCCGTCAATCCCCTTAAATATCAATTATGTTTCCAGATTTCTAACAACCTCATCCCGGCCAAGATTCAACTCTCTCTAGCTTTTGCTCACCTAACTCTCTCCTGGTCTTTCTCTCTTGAACAGAGGAAACTGCAATACAATGATAACAGGTCTGAATACAATAGACTGAGAGCACATTCACACCGACAAGCCAAGTTTAGCTCAGAAAGGTCAACACACAAACACATACACAAACTTCTGTTGCGTTATTCTGAACATATTCTCAAACATCATCCTTATTCTCCTAAAGTGCTCCTGTATAGCTCAGTGGTAGAGCATTGCAAAAGGTCAAGGGTTTGAACACACACACACTGATAAAACATGTATACATTGTAATGCATGGTAAGTCGCTTTGAATTAAAGCATTTACCTATGCATAAATATAAATGTAAAAAGAGTGGAGCTTGTCTTTGGACACGGGATGAAAGTTTGCATGATGTCGGTAGTTTGTAGCCTGGGACTGATAAACTCTATATTCATACTAATTTACAATTTATCAAAATGTCACTGGTTCAAATCTGTCTTTTGCCAACCATATATTCTCCCATTTCCTATCACATATATTATCAAATAGGGGTTTTCATTTTGAATAAAAATGAAGAAAATGTTTGAAAAGTGGAAATAAAGTGCCTAACGATTGTATATTAAAAACTAAAGTATTTATTAGGAAGGGTTAGAGGGGTCCGTGCATGGAGGGCTTTTGTTCTCCTAATAATGCAGCATCCGTTTAATAATTTAAAAGTCGCAATGAAATTGAAATGAAAACTTTTGGAATATTATAGTATTTTACAAAAGACTTATCTGTGAGCTTCATTATTTTGTGCCCTCATATTCCCTCATATTCTTCAATCAAAAACGCTAAAACTCCCTTGCTTTGAAACGATCTCCCTTTACTTCCAGTCACAAGGTATGGCAGGTGGGCGGGGCCTGAGAAAAGATTGCAGCAGTTATCAAGTAGCAGCAACCCAACTTCAAACGATCCGATCAGTTCTCGATGGACCACACTTATTTCCACCCCTGCCTTTTTTTAATTTCAGAGGCCGTTTCACTTGGATATACATCACGACGGGAAAAATAAGACAATCGCTACTTCCGTTTCATGGCGACTTTTAAAATAATTTACAGTCTATGTGTAACATGTTGCGCAGATTATAGATGAAACTGGATCTATGTGCAGATTAAAAGTTTAATAAATCCAAAAGACAAACATAATCCATGACGTGAAATGGGAATCCAAACAAAAACTAGTGATTTCAGGCGATTTCGAAGCAGTTCTCATGAAGCCTCAAAACATTTATGAATCTGTTGTTTCAAATCATTGGTTCAGAGCATGTTTCACATTGGCTAAGTAGCCATTATTTTAGCAAACAAGGCTTCTTTATTCGAAACGTTTAGAAAATCCAATGGTTCACCACTAGGAGTCTATTATGGTTAGGCAAACTCGGGTCAGTTATTTTATTATGCAAGTTCATAAAACATTCATCTTTTAGACTAATAACGCTTTCTTTTAAAAATACAAAAAGACTTTTACGTTATGGCTTTAAGTTAAATAATAAATTTTTCCTAAAAACATATTTTTTGCAATTAATGTGTAAAAAAAAGAGTAAATGTCTGGATTGAGATCTTGTTGCTTTTACAACATTTTCACCAGCAGGTGGCGTCATATAGACCCCTTCAAGGTTTGTAAACATTGAATGACTATTGGGTGCGCACGCAGCATGGTCAAACTGTTCATACCATTTAGGCTTTCTAGTTTAATCTAACAGGGCTGAAAAATTATGACTTACCTCAAATGAAGTGAGCACTACAAACACAAGCCTCTTTGATATTTGCATTGTTCCAGTCTGCACGTTAATTGCTTGCAGTCGCAGATGTTGTATTTTTTTGTTTTTGAGATTCTGCACGATTCTGCATTTTTGACGATACCGAATAATACGCAACTCAATCTGCTGTAATGGCTTTTCTGACCCCGACATGCGCAGTGTGAACCGCCTGTGACGTGAACCGTGAAGGGGTCTATTAACTCTTTCCCCGCCATTGACGAGATATCTCGTCAATCAAGATAAAACGAGTATTTCCGTCTTTCCGCAATACCGCTATTATCCACCAGGTGGCGCCCTTCCGCAACTTTTTAAAACCGGAAGTATTGCCCTATGGCAAGCTGCTGCATGTCCGTGTCTGTTTTAAAGATCGCTCTGAATGGGATCTCTATGAAAAGTCCGTCACAAAAATGGAATTATCTCTGCTTTTTGCTCAAAATGTGGTGTTTTTGCAGAAACCTACCCATATTCAAAAGCTGATTACAAAAGAACTACTGAAGGTAGGATGAAACGTTTTTTTTTTGTTTGAAAGCAGAGGGTCTGTTCTTTCATTTGGTATATTGTATGTTTATATATTTGAAGAAGAACATTTTCTGGAAGGCATTAAACTTTTGTGAAAATCATGAAAAACGCTGGCGCTGGCTGGCAACTTTTTTTAAAACTGCTGGCGGTGAAAGAGTTAAGGTCTTTCGAGCGCTTGAGAAATTGGTTCAATTAATTCAATTAAAGTTTCTCCCATCGCTAACAAAAACATAATCCATGACATGAAACTTGGTAAATAAAACAAAACATAAAAAACATGCTGTATAAAGCACTAGTACAATACAATCAACGCAAAAGACAATGGCAACATGAGGGCTAGATATACAGACAATAATCAATGATAACAAGACACACCTGGGCACAATTAGGTAGGGAAACATAAAAATTACAAGGACCATGAACAAGGGCTGTTTCTCAATTCCAAGAACGCAAAGAATGGACTTGCGTCTTCGTGGAGATCGGTCTTGCCAGGCGACCTTGGAAGAACGAACTCGGAAGTTTTGCCGCAATGACTTCTGGGGCGTAAAGCGATTTCAGCAAGTCTGCACTCGATGTATCCTCGATATCAAGAACACATCCGGGTATTTTCATGCGTCCTCTGTCCTTGTGTTCTTGAGAATTGGAATGAACTTCGACCGTTTATGATGACGTAGAGCGAGGACACGAGGACGCAAGATCGCTGAAGAACGCATATTGAGAAACAGCCCAGGACTACAAAACAGACTTGACAAAACCCTTACTCTATGTTATTATTGCATCCCGTTAATCTAAAAAAATAAGGTGTAAATTGTAAATATCAATATAAATATAGCATAATTACTATTTACACTTACTGCAAATGTAATACTTTTATTTATTAAATAATAAAAAATTTCACCTGCTGTAAAAGGCATATCGCTAAGAAAATGTTGATATTGTCACAGTGTAAATACTGTAGCAACTATCGCTGTTTTCTAAGAAATTGTTGAAATATACAGTAGCCAACTATTTAGACTATTATATATTATACAATCGTTATACACCTATAGCACTTGTAGCACAGTCTAACACCTTTAGTTTTGGAACAGACGTTCATCCAGCAAGTTATGAAATGTCACCAGGGTTACATTATACAATAGTTCTTCATGATAACTTTGTTATAACAACATGCTTGAAATTTTCAGTAGCTGTTCCTTAAGGCCTCTGATCCCGGAAAAGGTCATGGTATTCAAAGAAAAAGGTCTAAGTCACAATCATGTAAAGGTTAACACAGACAATGAAAGAACATGTATCTGAAGTTAATAAACTGTTACGACTAAATCCAATATTGTTTTAATGAAATACAATCACCTCTTTATAAAAAAGCCATAAAAATGAACTGAGCTCTTAATGTGCCTTGCATACTTGACAAACATGTCACACTTATTTTTAATCAGTAAGATCCATGTGAAACTCCAACATGCAGCACATCAAGCATAAATGCAAAGAGCCTGGGCCACAGATGTTTCAAAGCGCACATGCAACCTGCGTCCACCACTAAACAAGAGACTGATCTACCCAGAGGACTTTGAAGAACCACATGACCCAAGTCAGAGAACCCAGGAACTTTAGATCTCACTCAGATACACCCATTTGCTGACCTCGGTGAGTAATTACTATTTACGCTGCGGCACAAACCAGCAAAACAGACTTGGTTTGGTTGAGCTGAAATCGGAGTTTGAGTTTAGTTCTGCCGAATTAGATTTTTTATGATAGATCGATTGTTTGAGGATCCACGCACCATCCAGCGAAAAACATCATACTGAAAGATCTAAACATCAAGCCAACAAACAGCAGCATGTGCCAATCTCATGTGTGTGTGGGTGAACAGAAAGGATCTTTATCAGTGACAGCTGTTATATGTATCTGTGTAATTATCTAGATCCATACGCCAACAATCTGTGTGATGTCATTCTATCCGTTACCATATTCAGCACAGTCTCTTTTCACCCGCTCCTGTTTTTCATCTCTTTATGCACCCCACAGTTTGGCACTGTCTGGAGATTTACCCCCCAAAAAACACCATACCTCCCCTTCCTGATGGAATGAGATGAGATGGGCAGAAATTGTGATGGACAAGAAGGTGGAAATCACACAGCAAGTTTAAGCACAAGATATGGTAATGAAATGTTAGGAATGACAACATTCCGATTATTAAAACAGACAATTCTTCCTGAATAAATAACTTCTGACATTTCTAAAGATCTTTTCTGTTTCGCCACAAACAAACACACCTGCTGCTCTCCTCAGATGAACTTTGTGCACCCACATCCCCATCACACACATCTTGTGTTGGTCTGTGTGCGGGGGTCCGGTCTGGCCATTAAGTCTTGTATGATTGTTCTCTAAGAAAGGGCAAAGAGGGCATTTCAGTGTTTCAGAGATGAGGGACTTTTCAGAGTGTGTGTAGGAATGTTGTGCACTTGGCATTTTTGAGCAAAAGGGCAGCTCTTCGTTCAAGGGTGCCAGGGCTTCGGGATGAGATCATGACTGGTGATGCCCACTCGCTGGATACAGAAGCAAGACATTTGACCCCTTTCACCCGCTTCTAACAGCTGGGAAATTCCAGACCTGTTAGATTATAAATCGAGGAGATTAGGGATTTGGGCGTAAATCAGTTTTTTAACGCCTCTGCTTATTTTTTCATAGCTGGAACATTCCAGACTCAACGAAGTTGCATTTTCTGACATTTTGGCTTCATCTTTCTCCGAGCAGGATTTTGGCCTTTTGCTGATAAGCCGTGTGTGTAAAAGGTGGCAGGCAGACCGTTTGCTTTGCAGATAGTGGGCTAGTGCTATTGTTGTCCAGCAGGAGCTGTGCAGAGGATAAGAATAATCTGGAATAACGCAGGCGAGAACAGAGATTATGGTCAAGGTTAAAGTCATGGCAGACCTGGGGCATGATGCACTTTAAAACAATGATAGAACAAACTTACGCTTGGGGGGGGACAGTCGTGCATTACATAAGAACCAGCCAGACTCTGTGCCCTTTAGCAAAATATGGCAGCAATAGCATCCAAAAACCAGAGCCCTTCAGCTTCGCCCCTGAATTAAATGCCTGTTCAGACCATTCAAAGGTCACAGTGATGGCATGTGCAAATTTCACGGTGGATAAAGACTGTGGGGGGAGATCAAGCACAACGCATTAAAGGACCAGTGTGTAGATTTTTAGAGGCAACTAGTGGTGAGACTGTGAATTGCAACCAACAGCTTATGCTGTGTTCAGACCAGCCATGGTAGAGGCGTCAAGCGATTTCAATGTAAAAGACACGTTGAACCGCGTCTGTAGGTCTCGCGGCGTGAATGAGGCTTTTAGTGTGGAGCGGTAGACACGATTCCGCTTTATTTGCGCAAACGCACGAGTTGAAAAATGTTAACTTTGCTGGAAAAACATGCCGCATAAACCAATCAAAACATCCATGTAAGGGGACCAGCGCTGTATGTAGATAAAAAATGTTAACTTTGCTGGAAAAACATGCCGCGTTAACCAACCAAAACATCCATGTAAGGGGACCAGCGCTGTATGTAGATAAAAATGGCTCATTCCAAGGTAATAAAAACAATACAGTTCATTATGTAAGGTCTTTGTACACCACTCATAATATAGTTATGTATATTATATTGCATTTCTTTCAAGAGATCCCTCTAAAAAAATTACACAATGCACCTTTAAATAATCCCATAGGAAAATTTCTCTCTCCAAGTATTAAACATCATTTGAAAAACAATGAGGCTATCCTATAGCAACTTCCCATCAATAAAAGTGTCTTCTAACAAAACATAAAAAGTAGCATCAAAATTCATTCTGGATAAATGACGTTGGTCAAGGTTTGTCCTTCTCTACCCCACATCTAATAACAATTGAAGCTATATACTAACTATTTTTGCAGCGAATATGTCAATGTTTGGACAACAGAATTTCTCAGCTGACCCAAATCCCCCAAAATACACAAACAAAACATGCAGACATGCAAAAGCATACAGATTATAGAATAACACGAATCATAAAAGGACATTTAAATAGAAACAAGAAAGAAATAAGGACTCATTCCCAGGACTTTTCAACATGAAACATTCAAGGTCTTTCCCTTTATCCCCCATCACTGTCTCTCTCTCTCTCTCTCTCTCTCTCTCTCTCTCCACCCATTGAAAGCGAAGTGTGTACAGTATGTGAGAAAGAATGCAGTGTCTTGAGGATCACAGAGAGCTCTCTGCTGCTGTTTCCCACCAGAAAATACAGTCCAGCTCTTTTGAGTCCAAATCCACAACATGGATTAACTTAGTTGACAAAAGCCCAGCTTGAATTAGTTAGCCTATCCACACCAACATTACTGCCCGTTACATATGAACATTTTTATTTTTTATGTGGCTTTTTCTAACAACTTTGACAACACACAAACTGGATACACCTGTCTTGGATGTGAGATCAAATGCAAGCGAGTCATGCAAACTTATTAGGCAATAACCACATGCCCAGAGCTCCCTCTGGTGTTGACGTCATGTACATACAATCGAAAGAAAGCATCTCTAGGATTACAATTTTGCCGCGTAACTCGTCTCAACATGTACATGGATCATACTTTATATCAAGATCTTAAAAATCAGGTTACTTTTCTGAAGTATTTTGCCTAGTGGACAATAAAACGGGGGAATAATCCTGATGGACGGACGCCCAACGTATCAGAGAATGAATTCAAGTTATTAATTAGAAGCAGCACTGTGCTTTAAATCACTCACCATAGCAACCGCATAACAAAATGTCCACATACTTGTGTGTCTGGCTCAGCCAAAAATAGTTCAGCTATATAAGTGAAGGACTATTTCCTCAAGAAACTGTATAATTATAAAACGAAAATGTACTATCCGGTGTAACACGTTGACTAGTCGCGTGCAAATTCCACAAGACGACTCGTACACCTGCAACCGCGTTACATATTAATGCGCCACTTCGTATGGGTTACTCTTGCTTTTTTTTAAAGAACTACATTGCTTTGCGGAAGAATATTTTTGCCAACACTTAACAATGAACAACGTAATAACCAATAGAACCTCATTGTTTTTTTTATAAATATTAATACACTTTCGTTCATGTTTTTTAAACCTTGTCAAATATGTAAGGAATAATTGATAACGGGCCGTTGAATTATAACAGTGTCGTGCCGCATTACCACCTTGGGTGTGCATTATTTTTGAGTAATTCAAAGGACCAGAGTCAATTATTCCCCTTATATACCACAATTACCACAACATTTCTCAACCAATCAGAATAAAGCATTCCATAGCCTCGTGGTATACATTGAAATAAACTCTTAAAAGTAATAAAGCATGTAAAGCTATGTTTTGCATTGAACTTATAAGCTTTGAGCGTATTACTTTCATTTCTTTCTCTTTTTCTTTATTGTAAAGTTAATTATAACTGCAGATTTTTAATATAAAGGTTTATTTACATTCAAAAACACCATTGTTATGATCATTTGACAGATTAAATCACAATACTTCGAAAACTACAATATGTAAACAATACAGAAATACTCATACTGCTATAAAAAAGCCCAAGACAGCAAGTCTGAGGTATTGCTGAAGATAGTAGGCTACTGAAATAGATGACACTGTACACTTTTGGCAATAATGTGTTAATGAATAAGATATGCAACATATAATTTACTTTGTAAAAGGTCTAAGTGATAGTAGAAACCGTAAACATTGTTTTTGTGGTCCTCCTCAACCATATGGTTAGTTCTTTTCAGTTTGTGTGTGTGTTTGATTCACACATGGGCCACATTTGAAAATTGGCCACTTTTCATAAACTTTCTTGTAGCGTCCACACACCATTTTCCTCGTTAGCTTTTTTCATTCCCTCCTTCTGTACGGTCAACTTATGGAGATCAATGTGTCTGAATTCAGCCGCAAAGACCCCAAAAAGTGCAAAGAAGCACATAACCAGAGCCCATTCGCATATGGCGGCCTCAGAGCGATACCCTGTGATATGCAGAACGACCACTGAAAAAAACAGTATGTTAAGAAAAATATTCAACCATTAACTGAGAAAGCTATTATTAAAAAAAAATGCATTGGCAAAAACATCTTTTTTGCACAGAAATAAACTCTCAAATGAAGGATACTGCAGACGACAAAACATGTGCACATGCTGCAGAGAATGATGCGTACTGGCCCCACCCATCGCCGGTCACGTGACGGCTGGGCACTGTAGGTAAGCCATGTCTGGATCCAGAAGTAAACCAAACCCAGGAAGAAGGCCAAAGCTGCCCCCAGCAGATGAACTCCCAGCAGTACTGATGGCTGTGAGAAGACATCAGCAAATTACATGTATAAATAAAGTATAAAATATGCACACAAACAGTAAAAAAGTGAAGTGTGGATGTATACCTGGAAGTTCCCAAGAATAGAAATACCAATACTGGAGATGAAGCCAATCACCAGACTGGCTGTGTTTGTTCGGGATGCACAGCCAAAATCCCTTATTTGTTGAAATCTAATTGAGATGATCCACAGAGCTGAAGAAAGACAGCATGTGAGACACGGGTCACTCACAATATTTAACTAATTTAAATAAGAAAATGACTCACCTAGCATGCAGCATATGTTGCAGATTTGAGAAAACAGACAACTTTGGGGGTTGTATGAGCCACATGTGCTAAAGAAAATAATACCAATTAATTTTTTTATTTTATGGTTTCTTAGTGATTTTCTTATTCTATTTTCTAACAAAATTTTAGTTATAAAGGAAAATAATATGTTGGCCCAATAATATTTTTGTCTACACAATTAAAGGCGGGGTGCATGATCTCTGAAAGCCAAGAGGTGTGTTCGAGATCATCCGGCGCTGTGCAGACTGACCGGCTTGGTTTGCCGCTTGCAGTCGAGGGAGGAGCTGAAGACGGAGACGTAAAGCCGGACACCTGCTGCTTGCCGTAGTGACGCGTGCGCCGTATTTCCTTTTTTTATCGCGAATGAAGTGAATTAGATGGTGAATTTGTTAAAAACAAACTTTTTAATAAAAAGTTGCAACCAGAAACATTTTATATCTAATATTTTAATTGCTGTTTATACTGTATGCCGAAAATAATGTGAAACAAGCCTATATTATTACAATACCTCTCTCTATTAGTTTGGTATTTTCATTTTTATTTTATTATACAACACAATATAACATATGTATGCATATTAACGTGTTTTACCTGTTAGAAAAACAGGAATTTATAATGTTTAATAGTGGAACTGAAGGTTGGATTAAACTTGAAACACATGTGATCGTTGTCATCAGTGAGGCGACCAATCACGAAGAGCTGTGTCGTCATCACAACTGATGTCAGGTAGTAGACACCCCCCTTACTGCTGATTGGCTACAAGTGTGTTTTGGTACTCGGCTGACTCCCTTTTCCAAAGTGTTTTTCAAAAATCATGCACCCCGCCTTTAACTTTAATCATACACAGTGAATTGTTTTAAAACTTTTAAACAGTGGTGTACATAAATAAAGCACATCAAGGAAATAAACCCATACATCAATAAAATATATTTTTAAAAATATTTCATAACATACAAAAATATATTTGCTGAAATATATTTCAGAATATGTTACATATATTTAATATATTTTTCACAATATTTTGGGGCCATTTTGAAATATATTTTAAAAATACATTTTTAATTTAATTTATTTCAACAATTTTAAATCATTAAAAAATATATTTAGCCCTCTATATATTTGAATCCAAGGAAATATATTCACGTAGGTTGCATTGGAAGAAAATCATAACATATGTAAACATAACAGTTTAAAAAGGTTCAAATTAAATATATTTTCAACTTCAATTACACTTTGTATTCAGCATATATTTAAAATATATTTTGGCAAACAATACCTTTTTGCCATATGGGATGTAAAAGTAGAAATGTATATGCTTGCATTTTGAAAATATATGTTGATATATGAAGGTTAAAAATAAATATATTTTCAAATGTAAAAATATATTCAATTGAGCATTACTTTCTACAAAATGTATTTAGCATATAATTCAAAATATGTTTTTGCCCAGAGAAATGTATTTTTGGTAAGTACATACCTGATGTAAGGAAATTCTTCCTTTATATTAACTGTGTTATTGGACACAGCTATGCCATATCTGCCACACAAATAATCCGATAGATAGAGAGTTGAGATATTTAAAAAAAAAAAACAAGGAGAAGATACAGAAAAAGAAAGACTTACACAACCCAAAGGCCAATAGTGCCAAACACTGCCAGGGTGACAGGTAGCAATGCCCATGCCCACATGATGGACCTATCAGATCACCTGTAGATACACCAAGCTTTGAGAATAGCGACTTACATATTGTACTGTAAAGTGAACTTTGTATATAGAAACAATGTGGAATGTTGTATACATCAATTATGTCTCACCCACAGAATCATTGAAACCTAGACAACCTCACCCTTTACCTTTTATCACTGATTTAGTATGTTCAAGGTAGGTTTTTCTCCAAACACTTCTTACAGTGGTATTAAAGGTCTACTGTCTAATATATTAATAAAAATTGCCTAAAACTTGTATTTCTTATAGAAAAATAACTATTCAAGGTGAACAACTGCCAGATTTTCAAATAGCAAAACTTTAACTCTATACTATTAAGAAAAAGTGTTTTCTCACTAAACATGTTTTTGGTGTATTGATTATCATTGGCAAACCATGGTTTTAGTACAGTGTCCATGGTTATTTTGTGGTAACCACGGTTGTTCGGTTTAAACTGTAGTAAAACCATGGTTAAAGGGTAAAGCTATAAAGCCTAAAACTGATATTAGACAGTAGATATAGAGCGATATCCTATACCTGTATCACAGCTTCAAACTCAGAACGAAGCTGTTATTAAAAAAAAGAGGAACAAACAGCTTTAAAACAGCTTGCTAAACAAAACAAAAACATGCAATTCATGCCAAAATAAATCCAAATAGTACTATTCAGGACAAAAGAAAGTAAAAACAATAGTTTTGTCTAAATACTGACAAACTATCTAAACCATTGAGATGAGCTGGCATCCTTACAGCTGTGAATATTGTCTAAATCTTGGCCGAACATCTTTGTAACACTATACTAACCTAAACTTTAAAAAGATACATTTTGATAACAGAAAAGCAGAAAAACAAAAGATTTTTGAAAAGACACAAAGGTGTATGTACGGTCAGAGGCGTACCTCTATAAACTTACCTTCTCACACGTGTAGCGTTGCTTGTACATGTATACATAAGTGTGTGCGTTCTCACAGGTTTCCCAAGATTCTGTTACCATAATGCTTATATTACACACACCTGCATTATTTAAACAGGATATATTTTGGTTTCAAATTATAACACACACCTACATTTTTTGCTTTATTATGGTTGGATCTTAACCTTGCAAAAAGACAGATCTTCAGGAGCAAGATTAAGGACTCCATCTTACAAGATGAGTTCATTTTATGGGTGATTCTCACGAAACCATTGAAACACCACGGCACTAATGATTTTAGCTTTAAAATGTGTAATATAGTAACATTAAAAAGCATCAGAATTAACACAATACTGTGTTCTACCTTGCACAATGTGTGATTTCAACATAAGAATTTATAATTGTAAATTTTATCTCATTTTCTGCTGAAATTCTCATTACCACAATGTGTCCGGCTGTGTTTGAACATGCGTTATGTTGTAATTTAATCAAATTAACATGAAAATATTAAGAAAAAATAAATAAATGGATGCTTTGCTAGACTACTTTAGATGACAGAAAAAATATTTACTGAATATTCATGTATAATAATAATGAAGAAAAATTAGGAAAATGATGTGTCCATGCCTGATATTCTCATCCTCCGCAACACTTTTTGAGAACAGTTTAAGCACACATACAGAATTTTAATAAAGTTTGATTTTGAGTGACCAAGCACATGGACCAGTTACTTCAAGATGGCTACCAGGTAAGATCATTTTTTTACAGTTAATTTGAAATATTGTCTTGTCAGAATGCTTACACAACATTTTGATTATCATTACCGCAACAGATGCTAATTAAATGTTAATTTAATTAATAGAAGCATAATACTTTGATTTTAAATGCATGTGCAGAATCTCCAAATTATGTTCTTTCAGGTTTGTCATTGTCATTTTGAAAATATGTCAGTGTTGATGTTTTATGACTGCTGCGGTAATGAGATTTTTTAGGACTAATTTTTTAAATTATGTTACAAAAAGTGTTAAATGATAAGTTTTTAAATTAATGTTCCCATTAACTCCAGACTTTGTTTTTCAATGTCTGGTGGGAAAAAAAGTAAATTTTAGCAATTTTTACATTTTCATGCGTGTCATTTTTAAAACCAAGTTTTCGTGAGAATCAACCTTATATTAAAATAGGCACATGAAGCATATACAATGGTAATATGCAGAAAAGCATTTCTAAATAAAAACAGTCAAACTTGTTTTTAGGTGGACCACAGCAGAAGACCACACATTACTGTGCAGCCTTACATGCAACAAAAGAATGATGATGCTGTTAACCTGGAAGTTTCTAGCACCTTGTTGGATAAAAAAACATCACCTGTTTTGGGTCAAACTAGATAAAAAAAAGATACTTAAGTGACAGCAGCAACCATATAATCATACAGAAAAAAACACACCACCTTAAAATTCGATTGGCTGCTCAACCAATTAGTAACATTAGTAATAAACAATATAGTCACTTTTTTTGTTGTTTATTGTTTAATGGAAGAAATAAAGTTTGTCAAATTGAACATTAACAAACTAGTTTACTTTATTTCATAAATTCAAAGGGAATTTGAAAAGCATTATTTCTGAGGTACAAGATGATGTTTTTCAGGTTAATACGGTAGCTTACTGTTGCTCGCTTCAAACCACGTGTGCCTGTGGACTTTGTGCCAGTGCCATTGATTTATGACTTTATGACAAAAGTTTCCACAACCACACGAGCCATTCAGGGTCCATAAATTTCAACCCAGTCCAGTGAAAATACACTATTCTGCCTTGGGACATTTACAACAGTACAGTGACCTTCTGTAAAACGATGCACTACGACTACTTGCTCATGATGTACCACAGTGATGCATGAGTATGATCATACACCTATAAATAAGTGCGTAATCTGTTGCCCTTCTCCCTCATTAATTTAATAGCAGTCAATAAAGTCATAAACCGCCATGGAAACCTAGAGACCTTTGTTATTATCTGAATATCAGATTATTACGTAACATAATTGTGTATGTGTCACATAATACTGTTTGCACTTCAAGATTACTATACGAGCATAGAAAATATGATCAGGAAAACATTTATTCATTGTCATACAGCGTTGATGTGTCAGTCGTACAGTCTTGGTTCACGTCTCATAATTCTAGTTCAATCTTTACATCCATTTTATTTTTGTATGGCTCTAAAACAGGTTTGACTTCCTCAGACAAAAATCTTGCAACCTAAAAAGAAAAAGGAGAGTTAAATTAAATAAATGACGATGAATAAAATTAAAATCATCTAACTGACTAGTTGACCCATTCTTAATTGTAAGGTATGATTATATAATAATGTTTTCTTAAACAATTACAAAGAGAGAAAACTATTAGGTCTATCCATATTCACCTGTTGTGGGGCTCGGCCGATGAAGGTTTTGGGGTCCAAAAGAGCATCTAGCTGACCAAGTATGGGGGTGAAATATGGATCAGCTTGAACCCGAGCCAGCAGGTCATTATCTCCCCCTTCTTGTTTGACCACGGCTGCAGCCTGTTGGGAAAGCACTCGGATCTTTTCGTGACAGTCCTGTGCGCATAAGACCAAACTGTATCAGTCAATGTTAAAAACAATACACAGTTTTGGTGTCCATTATTTTCAAATAATTCAAAGGACTGGAGTCAATTATTCCGCTTATACCACGGTTACAAACATTGCTCAGGTGGTTATTTTAAGACATTTAACAGGTTGGTGTGCCGTGCGTTTCACAGAAAAATAATTTACACCCATGAAACATTTCTCTAACAATCAGTAATAATTTGAAGAAATAGTTCACCCAACTCTATTATGATTAATTCACTTAAGTCATAATTGAAACCCATGTGCCTTTCTTATGGAAAAAGACAATGATAGTTATTTATGAAAGAATGTCCAAGATTTTACATATAATGAAAGCGATGACTTAAAAGTCCCCAGGAATCGGAAGTTGCAATCCGAGTCGTGACGTATTTCCGAGTAAATAGAATACCACAGGAGAAAAATAGTAGACGTGGCTTGTGTTTTCCATCATGCTTTGATAGGCTATAGAAAAGTAGGCGTTTCATTCAGAAATGGAGCTGGCATCAAACTGACAGTTGGAGGGGGTGGAGATAACAGGTGGTCCCGCCCAAGCCATCTAGCTGACGTCATCAGAAAATGATCGCCATTTACAGCTTTTGATTGAAGTTTATGAGGGCACATAAATTTAAACTAAAATAATGACTTAAATGGACACGTTTTTATAATAAACACTGCAATACTACTTAAAAAATAAGAATTGTCAGTTTTGACTTCATTGGGACTTTAAATTATGTTTGTTCAACATCGTAAAAATCTAACATGGATAAGTATATAATTGTAGGTGCAATTGGTGTCCAAAGTCATTTTTACTCAATGGTTATATTTTTAATTGTTTTAATTATCTGGCACTCTTTGTCATGGATTACAATATGATACAGGCCATAACAATATAATTTTCTCTGTAAAACATGTCTTATGGTGCGTTCACACCAGATGTGGAAGAGGAGGCAAGCGCGAGTGATTTACATGTTAAGGCAATGCAAAGACGTGAATAGGCATCCTGCGGTGCAGTAAGCGTGAATGGACCATTAAGCGTTGCCACATGATCAGAGTTGAAAAATCTAAACTTCGTCGGATATTCGCGCTACGTTTAATCTAGCTTAGATCTAGAAGTGACATGATTACAGGAAGGGAGCGGAGGCAGAAAAACAAAACAACAATGGAAGACAATCATCATCGCTACTCGAGACATCTTCATACTTTTACAGAAATTTAAAGGATCTTGCAGGGCTCAACGCAAATAATTTTTTAAGTGGTTCAGGTTTTCACTTGCCCTGCCAAAATTTTCACCAGCCCCAATAAAAAAAATGTCAGTGTCACATATTTAAAAATAATAATTCAAATGTCAAATATAGTTGTATACATATACAACAGACATGTTCCAACAAAAAAAGGCTTCCAACCTTTCTGCTTTAACTGCAAACTGACAGCAAATTGTGCAAAATATTGCATTGTTTCTTTTGCCGTGTTTTACCCAAGTAAATGTCTGCCTCCAATATGTTAAATAATATACATTGATGAAAATATATTTTAGTGACTGAAGGTGAAGCACTGGCCCGATCAGGCAAGTGACAATATGCTTTACTGGCCCGAACATCTCTCACGCTTGCCCCGGGCCACCGGGCAGTCCTTTATGTTGAGCCCTGTCTTGTTTGAAATAAAGTGAGTGAGGAGGTCGAACAATCTGGTAAATATACTCAATTTGTGCTATCTAAGCCCCTCCCATGACACAAATTTGCAAGTGAATGTCTCGAATGACTAGAATTTCACGTGCGACTTTCACGCAAGAATGAAGCGAGTAAACTCAAAATATTCAAGCATCCAACTATGCGCGAATAGCACGTTTTTGCCACCTCTTCCGCATCTGATGTAAACGCACAGTTATATAGCTGAAACAATTAAAAATATTCCCATTTGAAATAACCAGAAAAAAACTATGACTTTGCACACCGAAAGCACCTCCGATTATATCTCTCATACTACTTGAAATATAATTAACTACTTGTGTGGTTGGTTTTATGGTTCCTTATTGCTACTTTTGATAACAGCCAGCAAGTTTCATTCATCAACTAATTGGTTTATCTAACCTGTCTGTTTCCTCCAGCTTTCACCATGGCCATGATGATGTTTTCGGTGGCCATAAAGGGCAGCTCATGACGAATATGCCTCTCAATCACCTACAATCAGAGAGAAACAACAGATCTACGAGTGGTACATTTGCGGAGCCTTAAGAAATAATTCTGAAAGATCACTTTTTCCTTACAAATTATAAATCTTTATTTATTTTACACAGACCTTAGGATAGACCACCAGTCCTTCAGTGATGTTCTGCAGGGTGCTGAGGATGATGTCAGCAGTGAGGAAGGACTCGGGTAGAGAGATTCTCCTGCAAACACACATAGAGAAACCGGATAAGAGATTTCACATTAATACAGTGCTATTTAAACATATAAAAAATTTATAACAAATCATATTATCAACAAATTAATTTCTAAATGTTTACTGTTGTTCTTATTTATGTGTCTTTCCCTTCAACAACAGCTCTTAAAAATGTTTTGAGAAAAACCTTCCTAGCTTGATCTGAAAATGTTTCAATGATATTTAGTTTTTTGTACATAATTGTATGTTTAGATAGTTAAAGCATAAAATAATTGTAATAGTGCAATGAAGTGTGTACCTGTTAGCGCTGTCGTCCAAGGTTCTTTCAAGCCACTGCACAGATAATGTATGCAAGGGATCTGACATCAGCGCCATCAGGTGGCGAGCGAGACTACAGCAGCGTTCAGCCCTCATGGGATTCCTCTTATACGCCATTGCACTGGAGCCTAAAGAAAAAAAGTAAAAATTAAGTTTATCATACTACAGATGCATTTTTTAAAACAAATACGCTACAGGAGCCATTGTGGCTTATCGTTTCATAAGCACTCACCAATCTGCTCTTTTTCAAATGGCTCCTCGATCTCTTTCAGATTAGCTAAGAGACGGATATCAGTGCAAATCTACACCAAAATATAACAAAAACAACATCAGCATGGGAAAAGGGCAGTATGTGTTTAACTAAAACCATCTGCTATGACACCGTTAGTCGATAAAATGGCAATTTTTTATTTACACAAGTCTTTTACTAATTAAACTGATTTGGGTTCATCATTTGTGTCTGACCTTGTGTATTGTAGCTCCCAGGCTGGCCAGCACACTGAGCGAGTCGATATCCACCTTACGAGTGTATGTCTGACCTGTCACCAAATACGATCTGAAAGAAAGGATAAACAGATTTTAGGCACACATACAACATATACAAAGTTAGCCTGGTCTCTTGTTAAGTACTATTTAATAACAAATTAGGAAACTTTATTAGCAGTCATTGTGTGTAAGAAATTATGAGAGCATACTTTTTAAATCCAGCCATCTCTGTGACTTTTCGATCCAATTCTTCCACCTGAGAAAAAATACACAGTGAAAACTAATCTGTTAATTCAAACTAATCCTATCGGTTCAATAACAAAACAATGTTTGGGATAAAAGTGATGAAGTTTTTCAAATTTAAGGAATAGTTCACCCCAAAATGAAAATATCCTCTCATAATTGAAAGAAAGACTCCAGCGGGTTAATAAATATAGCAGTGGCGGCTGGTGCAAAATTTATTTTATTATTTTTGGGGAGGGGTGCTAAATTTTGTCACATTTTTGGCAAACGTTTAGTTATCTTATAGGCATTATAATGTAGTATTACTGCATTTTTTTTATAAAATTGTCCATTTTGGATCAGATTTGAGATGATGATTGGCAAAATTGTATGTTGTATCTTAAAGGGGACATTTCGCAAGAGTTTTTTAAGATGTAAAATAAATCTTTGGTGTCCCCATAGTACATATGTGAAGTTTTAGCTCAAAATACCATATAGATCATTTATTATAGCATGTTAAAATTGTCACTTTGTAGGTGCGAGCAAAAATGTGCCGTTTTGGGTGTCCTTTAAAATGCAAATAAGCTGATCTCCGCACTAAATGCCAGTTCCGTCGTTGGATAGTTGCAGATTAAGATGTGTTATTATAAAATCCCCTTCTGACATCACACGGGGAGCCAACTTTCAATTACCCATTTTTTCACATGCTTGCAGAGAATGGTTTACCAAAACTTAGTTACTGGGTTGATCTTTTTCACATTTTCTAGGTTGATAGAAGCACTGTGATCCCAATTATAGCACTTAAACATGAAAAAAGTCTGATTTTCATGATATGTTCCCTTTAAATGTTTTTTAATTTATTGAATCAGCAATTGGCTAATGTCTACAAAGACCCACCTCCTCTGGGCGATTTCTTGATCGCCCCACAGCTGAACTTGAAATGTTCAGGGACATTGGGGAAAACATATTTTCCACAAACGATTTTCTATCATGTCACATCATATAAATATAATTTTATATATTTACATTATTTTTGTGTGTGTGCCCAGGAAGGGTGACACCATATCGCCCTCTATTGACCAGCCGCCACTGTATGTGCTTTTTGGAGACTTACCATTTTTGTACAATATAGGAGAATAATATAATGACATTTGAATAATATTTAACTTATTAAAAAAAGTAAAACAGATTGAGATGGCATGAGTGTCCCTGTAAATTACAACAGAATTTTATCTTTTGGGGTAAACTATTCCTTTAGTCAATAGGAATAAAGCCAATTGTTCAGCTTCACTTTATCATCAGCCAGGGCACTCTCATGATCATCATGTTCACCTTATCGTGATCCTCCTGAAAGAGCTGCAGGAAACTGGCCTGAGTGCCAGTGGTTCCCTTGACCCCCCGAAAACGCAGGTCATCTCGAGCACGCTGAAGGTTACGCATGTCCATGACCAGATCCTGCAGCCAGAGACACGCACGCTTCCCGACCGTAGTCAGCTGTGCAGGCTGAGAGAGGAGGCATGAGGAAAGAGAAGGTAAGGCATGAGGAGAGAGGAGGTTTAACATGTTACAAAACACATAAGTGGAGGGATGAAAAGCATTTCATATTTTTGAACTTGGAACGCTGTTGAAAGTTCTTTGGGATGTGAGGCACTCAATCAAAACATTACAGATGCCAAATTGCATCTCAAAGCGATACACACCTCATCAATGGGGCTTTGACAAGAAAGAGCTGCAACAGTAAAAGTGTGAGGGAGACAGACTTACAGATGCAGTAATATAAAAGAAATGCTTTAATGCATCATGAGGTATCGAGATATCAGATAGAATTGAATCGATGACATAATAATTGTAAATGACTCTTATAGTGAGACCAGTGACGATTCACACCCCGCGTGTGTGTGTTCTGGTACACCGAGATGAACAGATACTCACTGAAAGTGAGTGAAACCCAAAGTCGGTAGGTCAGCATTTTTCTCTGCAAAGTCCGCCAACCTGTCAATCACACGAGCCAGCTACGAAAGAGAAATCAAGAGTTTCATTTCCCTGCAGCAGCAGCGATTTTATTTGAAGCTTTAAATATCATGCACACAAACCTTTGGAAGGAGAATATCAAATCCGTCACGCAGCATTATCAGATCCTGAAAATAAAGAACAGAATCAGTTACACCTCACAAGCATTGACACATTTTTAAAACATGACAGGATTTTAATTTTAGAGGTTCCTCTTACCGTATTGTCTCCAACATAACAGGAAGTGGCGCCCAGGTGAATTATGGGAGCAGCAGTGGGGCAGCACTTGGCGAAAGTGTGCACATGAGCCATGACATCATGCCGCAACTTTTTCTCCTCTTCAGCAGCCACAACAAAGTCAATGTCCTCCAAGTGAGACTCCATCTCGTTCACCTGGGCTTCGGTTATAGGCAGGCCCAAATCCTGCAGAGGTGGGTGGAAGAAAAATAAACGGATGCTCATTGGTCAGTAGTACAGCGTTCCTGTGTATACATAATATAATAACAGCTATGACTCAAAACACCGGTTTAGGAAAAAGAAAACATTCCCCACGTCTTCATTATATCCTTGCATTATTAATAATTGCATTGCTTCTAATATTATTAAGCACCTATAAGTATTAATATTTAGCATTTTACCACATAGTATTAAAATTAGTTATGCTTATGATTGATAGTATTATTTGCTGTGCATGATCAAAGCTTACATATAAATCCATTGCGTAGGGCTTAGAATGTTTTACCTTAAGGTCATGTTTGCATGAATCTGTGCTCTGTGCGTGTGTTTAACTTGTTGAGTTACAGAAAGTCAGCTCGGCCAGTGGAGGTGAGAACATAAACAGGATGCCAGAACTATATTGTGCAAGCTACGACAGCTATCTGTGCATCAGGGACTTTTCAAAAGCAGACGTGAAAGTATGACGTCTGAGGAGACCCACCCCAACTCAACTCACATAAATATTTTGGGTCAAGGGATGGGCGAGAGTTGCAGCTTGACCGCTGGCAAACCCGCATTGGTTTTGTGTAGTGACAGGGAAAGCTGTGACCCAGAACTCTGTAATACTTCATATGAGATTCATTAAATGATTTAACTTTATTACGGTGTCTGACCTCCTCATTCAAAGAACATGCAGGACATTTAAAGTCCAACAATAGCTACGCATTGCGCCAATAGAAATATTTTAAGGGACTATATTGTTTAGTGCTTAATGAAGTAAACTTCAATAGTTAATTTTATGTAGTATTTATCAGCTTTGTTAACTGAAAAAGGGACGTTTGTGCTATAATATAAATATTATAGTTGCACAAGACAAGTATTTATACACAGTCATGTACATTAATGCTTAAAATGAACTACAAGCCAAATGATATACACGCAATTTTGCTTCATCTTTAGCTACAGATACTGGGAGACTAAAGGCCTCAAGAGACAATCTCCTCTTACACTGACATTTACAAGGTTATTTTAAAAACACACACTGTCCCAGACCTTCATCTGTTCCCGTTTATGCCTATAGTGTGTCTTAGGGAATATATTACAGTATATTTCTGTACAGTATAACTCCCTTACTATTGTGTGTGGGGGACATGTCTGTCTTTCTTCACGTCTTCATAATAAGATAAGTCAGATGATCAGCAGCATGTGACTGGACAGCTGTGTTCAAATACCATTTAACCCTTGCTTATCAAATAGCCTTTACTGAATGATCACAGGTCTGTGTACACACGCACAACAACAGACAACCAGTGTGTAATTCTACCCATTTCAGCTAAACCAGCAAATTGCACAAGGTAAACAGTCAATAATATCAATTTCTTATCCAGATAACCATTCTAAGAGATTTGATCTGTGCTGGAGTTATTGTTGGCCTTAAAGTATTTTTAATATTTATTTACTGATTTAGCTCTTGGATCTTGCCACTGATCTGGAAACAGCCTTACAACCTTCTCTCATTAATTAATATTAGGGAAACATCTGCTCATGGGTCAGGAGACACCTCTTGAGTGATGCTCAATCTGTGTCACATACAAAGATTGGGAGATACAACGGTTATGGCTATACATGCTAGGATTTTAGTTAGTTAAAGGGGTACTATTTGATTACCATTATGTAAATATAAAAAACACACTGTCATCTCATCTTATGGACTATAGCCGCCGCTCCACTGCACACGACGGCAATATTTACGCATCCGCAGATGGTCGGCACTTCACGCAGCCCCTTTGCGACTCTCCATAGGAAATGAATGACTTCCGGTTTAACGGCCGTCGTTTGTGGCGTGCGGTGGAAAGGCGGCTATAGAGACATGCGACCCATATCACAAATGACAGCATTCAAAATGCATCGTGGTACTACTATTAGAAGTATGCAAAGTTCATGCACATGTTTGCATCTCTTTCATAACATTGTACTGGTCTGTATATTGCTGCTGTATACTTTAGTATTTACTATCGCAAATAGTAGTAACTTATATTGTAAAATATTATAGTATATATAAATATATAGCAAATAAATATAGTATTACTTAATTCTTACTATGGTACTGTTCAAAACACTACAGTATTTGTGAAGTCTGCTACATTTACTATAGTAAATACTAATGTATACTACAGTATTCTTCCATGTGGGTTTTCAGTAAATCGATATCTGTAATATGCATTACTAACTTACTGAAACACAACTCATATGCACTGCCATTCACACTATTTTTAGACTCATACTTGGCAACTTTAGGCGATCTGTAGTTATTCAAGGTCATACACGTCAGGGTCATAACACTAGTGTAATTAACAATGTTAATGAATAATGCATATTTATTAAATAATAACTACTAAGGAAATCAACTGCACCAAATCCTTCTCAGCTTTGGCGAGATAGAGCCAAAGTTTTCGCCATGTTGTGAATTTTTTCCTGTCGCTGAAGTTATAAGCCATCTCTTTGCTGGCGTACCGAGACACCAGAGGTGAGCGGTATTTCATGAACTCGTCCCCGGATCCCTCCATGTCTGCGGCGGGCTAGTAACTTACTGCACACACAGGGCACCTACTGCGTGCAATAAAATGTGCAGTTGTCTCCTTCTGGAGAGTTTAATAGCGGTTGGCAGGCCAACTTAAAATGCGCATTCCCGCCACCTACTGGAAAGGAGTGTGTAGCGTAGGTCTGATCCACGGTTTTGGCTAGAGAGAATACAGTTAGTGCCAAATCTCGCGAGATGTTGGGTAAGAGTTAGATTTGGGAGTAGTATTAGGATGAAAACAATGGGACTGGCTAGAAAAGATGCAGTAACTGGCAAAATCCCGTGGAATGTTGGGTTTATAGTTAGGTTTGGTGGTAGGATAAGGATGAAAACGGCGCTAATTCGGCGAGATTTCGCCGTAGCTGTATCCCTTCTAGCAATCCCGATCCACACGGCACTATGTTAACGTCCTCTGGTGGCTGCAGCGTTGTAACGCAAGTTTAGCTTTGGAAAGGAAACAGTAGGCAAAGACGAAAACACAATATTATGTGGGGTTATAGGTGGTATTAAATTGACTTAAATTAAATAAACAAGCTAAGTGAAATTCAAATGGATAGAGATGCAAAGTTATTTTTCTCATGCTATATGCATGCTGTCTGAATGTTATTCAGCTTCATGTAGAAGATAAAAGAAAAAAGTATACTTTTTGCTACAAAGTTTTTGAAGTACAACTTAAAAATAGATATTTAATGCTGTACAACGTCCAG
Organism: Misgurnus anguillicaudatus; assembly: GCF_027580225.2. NCBI lineage: Eukaryota > Metazoa > Chordata > Actinopteri > Cypriniformes > Cobitidae > Misgurnus > Misgurnus anguillicaudatus. The sequence continues at coordinate 34,561,847 of NC_073355.2, read as the reverse complement.
TGTTTTCATTATTATCACTCGTCATTATACATTAGCCTACATTATACAAATGTTTCTGTAGAGAAGATATGAAAACATAATAAATAGTATGATTTTTTATGTGAGTTGTGTTTGTGCAGCACAGTTTGTCTTTGTGGTGTTTCTCACTCCCTCTAGTGTTTTAATGCAGCAAGGTTTAAGTCATACTGCAGAATCGGGTGGGCGAGGAAGATTTTAACACTTCCATGTTTTCATTGGTCTAGCAGCAGCTTTTGCTCCACCCCTATCCTCAACACTACACGTTGAAAGCAGGAGCCCCCCAAACCCCCCTCCACGTCCCACCTCCCTTATCACCATAAGGATCTGCTGAGAAGAACTGTGGGAGGCTGCTTACTGTCAAACTCATTCCCATGAACTCGCTTACAATTCTATCCACACGCCACCTCTTTTGTCTTTGACTCTTCGTTACCTTTGCTCTCTCATGCTGCTGGTTTCTGTCTGTATCATCCCATGAAGAAAGAAAACAAAACAGAAGGGTTGGGAGAAAATCAACGAGAGGGAGAGCGCAAGGAAGTAGGAGAGACAGAAAGGGGGGATAGAGCATGTTTTGAGCACTGGCAACTGGCTGCTTGGACAAAATAAAGGGGCAAGAACGAAGAGACAGCTGACCAGCTACACACAAGATGGCTACAGTCTCCTCTGATTTAAATGTTGGTAAGTGACATTAAACAACAACTTCAATGCATCTCGGTGGTATTTAAGAAATGTTTCAAATCCCGGACATCCACAGCTGACTCATTTCCTGTGTCCCTGGGGATTTCTAATGTAGGCTGGAAAGTTTTAGTTAAACAACATATAAAGCAGCTAAACATACATCTTGGATCAGCATGAGAATCAGATCAGAAATGAAATTTTCAAATAGTTAGTGAAATCCTGTCTTAAATGATATTCACCAGCAGTCTAGAGGAAATGAGAGGTCACATTTGTTGTGAACGTGGTCTGCATGTATATCGCAAGTAGTTTCGATCACCCTCTATATCACTTTCTCTTTTTCAAATGTTGAGGGATCTTGTCCAAACATGCGGCGCCTATTGTTGATGGGATTCAAGGGCTCTGGGAAAACCTCGACAAAGAGTACGATCTTAAGGCAAGAGAAAAGTCCATCTGACCAGTCCTTAACAGAGCAACAGCATTGGATAGATATTCTCAAATGGAGACTGCTGGTCATTGACACCCCAGGATGGCAACTGGAAAGCGAAGACACTGATGAGAGGGACTCGGAGAACCACCAATCCATCGCTGATCAGTGCTCTCCTGGACCCCACGCTCTGCTGTTGGTGGTTCCTATTGGAGCACCATTCACCGAGCACCACTGGCAAAGATTGTGGGCTCAGGTCAGGGCTCTGGGAGCAGGGATATGGCGTCACACCATGGTTTTGTTCACCTGTGCAGACCAGTTGCCTAAAGACAGCGGTGTGGAGGAATTTATTGTGGATGGAGGGGCAGCACTGCAGAGACTGGTGGAGAGGTGTGGCTGCAGGTATCATGCCGTGGATAACACCTTGTCGGATGGCAGCGCTCAGGTTGGCGAGGTTCTGCAGAAAGTGGAGGAGATGGTGCAGGAGAATCAGGGCTGGTTCTTTGAAATGGAAAGGCCAAGCCTTACGTTTGAAGTTGAAGAGATTCAAGGGGAACGAGAAGAGGATGCAGTCACAGAAGTGGAGAGAACACAGGCAATGTTTAGATCTCCACCAAGAGGTGGGGTCTCACAGATGATAAAATAATAATAATATATGTAATTCCATTGCGCAATGCTCTACTTTTGTCTTTTAACAGAGTTACGGGTGCTGTTAGTTGGCTGGCGTGGAGCTGGTAAGAGCTCCGCAGGTAACGTCCTGTTGGGCTGTCGTGTGTTTGAACCTGGACGGCCTACCGAGGTATCTGTCCGTCGGCAAGCGTTCGTAGATGGTCGGCGCCTCACGATCGTCGATACGCCAGGCTGGGATTGGTTCTCTGTCCATCGCACACCCAGCGACATAAAAAAGGAAATCAAACAAGGGGCAGGACTTCTCCATCCAGGCCCACACGCACTCTTATTGGTCATCCCAGTGGTTTCCACCCTAACTCCCAAAAAGAGGCAGGCCCTCAAGAACCATTTGGAAATGTTCGGTGAGGAGGCATGTCAACACACGTTGGTGCTGTTCTCATGTGGCGACTGGCTGTATGGCACAACAATCGAAGATCATATCCAACAGGATGGAGGTGAGCTGTTGAAACTTATGAAGCATTGTTGGAACTGTTATCATGTCCTGGACTGTACCAAAGCCAGCAAGGACAAGACCCAGGTGACTGAACTATTGCAGAAAATAGAGGAAATGGTGGCAGAGAATGGCCAGAAACCTTTCCTACCGGTCAAATGTGAGTATTTCAAGCCCTCTCATGATATGATCAAGTATGAAGTATGATCAGTTCTGTAAATCTGCACATTGTGTTCTTGTTCTGCAGTGAACCAGGAACTAGATGAGGAAGAAACAAGTGGAAGATGCATTCTGCAATAATGAATAAGACCATGGTAACTGCACGTCCACAGCACACTTGAACTAAAAAAGTCAATAAAACTGAATGGGAAAACAATTTTCTTATGGATCCCAACACAATCAGTATTCTCATTCTGCGCCATTCTGACTGTTTGTATGTCATCTTGAGGATCAAACCAAAACAGTGACTTTCTTCAAGTTTTTCATCCATGGTAGAAACACATAGCACTTACTGATGACATCATAGACACTTTTTTGAACCCGTCGCTGTGAATCACAGACCACAAATTAAAGTAATTCACTTCTTACTGAAATGTTGTATTTGTTAACATAAGTTAATGCATTAGCTAACATTAACTAACCCCTACAGCAGGGATGGGCAGCTTTGGTCCTGGAGGGCCGGTGTCCTGCAGAGTTTAGCTCCAAACATAATTTTAAAACACCTGAAGCAGCCAATTAAGGTCTTACTAGTCATACTAGAAACTTTTAGGCAGGTGTGCTGAGGCAAGTTGGAGCTAAACTCTGCCGGACATCGGCCTTCCAGGACCGAAGTTGCCCATCCCTGCCCTACAGCATTTACTAATACATTTTAAAATAAAAAGTTGTAACTGTTAACATTAGTTAATGCCAGATTAACTAACATTAACAAAGATTAATAAATGCTGAAAACTATATTGCTCACTGTTAGTTCATGTTAGCTAATGCATGTACTATTGTTAACAAATACAACCTTATTGCAGTGTACCTAAAATATTGATTGCATCACATGCATAAAATGTTTTCAATGCAGGTGTTTTGCTAGTGTTGTAAAAATGCATGATTGATAATGGACCTAAACGGTTCCATCCATGACCATTGTCATTATTCAAAGCTATATTATACTTTTTGCACTTGTACTGTATTATAGCTATTTTGCACACCTGAAATTCAGAATTATATAGCTCCTAGATTTTAGAGGAAATTCCTTAACTGTTGATCATTCAGGGTTTTTAAATTTAATAACTGATAATAATTTAGAACTGTGATGACAACATTGTATTTTGCCTTGATGTATGTGAACTTAACATGTCATTGTGTAACTATAGTTTAGTAATATTCACCGACCTGCAATACGCCACAACAAGATTGCTTCGACTAAAAAATTAACTTGGGTGATGGATTTAAATTGTTTTCACCATATTTTCATATTAATAAAGAACAATTATTTTACAGTAACATGTGCATTTTTAATTTGTATTTACCAAAAACATTTTAAAATATTGCTTTGGAAAGAAATAATAAGTTATATAGTTAGTTTAGTTTATTAAAACCAAATTTGCTTTTTAAACAAGAAAAGTGAAAATTGGAGTCAATAAAGTGTATTTTCAAGTTTATTAAACAAGAACAATTTACCCTCGGTGATAAACAATGAAATGCCTCTATCATGACAAAATAGTTCTATATGCAATTCATTAATACACACCACACCATTTCTACATATTACGATTTAAACAGGAAGACTTAAGTGTATACGATTATCATTTGGAAACGTCATTACAGACAAGACCAACACAAAATGAATTTCTTAATACTGCACTTATGCAAACTAGAAATAAATAACTTTAAAAAAACTTTGTTGATATATGACATGTTAAAAACAAGAGTCACTACTTAGGAACTGGCTAAGTATCAAAACTACTTTAAGGGTTAACATCCCCAGCATCATCTTATGCCGGCATTTATACTTTATGCTATGCTGAAACTGTCCATTTCTCTCAGCTTCAAGCCTCTCTGTCCACATAAACTTTCTTAGCTTTTTATGCCCGCACACTTCTGCTCTCTCTAGCTTTCTTGACTTCTTCCATAAGCTCTTTCAGGTACTGGATCTCCTTTGTAATGGAGTCCACTTTCTCCGTTAGCTCTCGATTCCTCTCCTCTAGAGCTGTGCACTCAGACTGGAGGACCTCATGCTCCACCCTCTTCTTCTGTCTGTAGCGCGTAGCTGCCGTCTTGTTCTGCTCCATTTTCTTCAGCTTCTTCTCCACTACCACCTTCGGGCCGCCGGCTGACTTCACTCTTCCTGTGAGGGCTGGCGATTCTGACCGCTGATTCTGGGTAGGCTTCGAATCGGGTGGAGAGTAGGGCTTTACCCTAGAAGGGCGAGAACGGGGAGAGGATGGGGGTGTTTGAGGTTTGGGGGAAGTTGGATTTATGGAATTCTCCACAACCACCTCATCTTTGGCTGGAAGGGTAACCATCCCATTAATCTCCTCTTTGGGAGCAAGTACAAGAACAATGCGGGTTGGAGACAGGGACAGGACAATTTTTGGCACGCGGAGCTCGATAGGAGGCGGACTCTGGGTTTCAGAGATGTCTACCTCACAGCCGAGCTCAAGCATGTCAGTGGGAGACTCGGGTGGATCAACGGAAGGAGACGGGACTGGGGAGGCTGGTTCTGACTTGATCTCAAGCTCAGCCTGGGCTTCGGGTACCACAGTGGAGGAATCTATTGTTACACAGGGTGTAGAGAGAATGAAAGGGGTAGTTACTGGAGTATCTAAGGTTAATAAGAGGTTGGTAAGTGGATCAATTTCAGGAACAGAGGCTGGAGGTGAACAAGCAGGGGTGATTGGAGAGGGTGCAGGAGTATCTTCAGAAGGTAGGGGCAGGGACTCTAGATCTATCTGGGACTCCAGAGATGCAATAAGTTCTTCGGGGGAACTGGGTGGATCCTCAGAGTCATATGAGCCAATGAGAGAGTCCAGATCGAACTCACTCAAGTCAATTCGCTCAGTCATCCAATCCATTTCGTTGAACGAACGTTCTAAAGGGAAACATCAAAGATTAACCATTATGAGCGAGTGCTTAATGTTCATTCTGGAATAAGTGCTCAGTATTAAAGACAGAATACCATTGAAATGAATTCCTACACCTCACCTCTGCCAATATCTGTGCCATCTTTGTCGAGGCACAGCTCATCTGAGGAGATCCAGGACAGGGACAGCGGGTCGAGCCCAGCCTTCTGTCCCCTCTGAGGGGAGAGAGGAGTGCAGGGTGGGGAGAGAGAAGTATATGGAGAGGAAGGGAAAGATGAGAGGGGTGATTCTGCACCTTCAAGAGGAAGAACCTCATCATCTTTGTCTAGGAAGGACTCCAGTGGGTCAGCCATCGGTGATGATGGGTCCCAAAGCAGCACTTCCATATCGTCCGGGCCAAACCGTGAGCTCATCAAAGACATGGCTGTCTATTTCAAGTGGAATCAACGAGTCTTCTTGGGGGAATCTAAGTAGTTTTGTGCTGTCAGTTACAGCGAAGGTGAGAGTTGCCTCAAAGGACCTGAAGAAAAAATGTATAGTATTATACACAACATTATTTAACAAACTTATATAAACAAAGATACAATTAAAAAAGATCTAATTCAATTACGTATTTCTTATTATTATTATTATGGTTTACGTCATTGTCCTACGCCCTACATTTTTGCCCATATATGGACTTCCACCACGTGACACTTTATCACTTCGAGTCAGCTGGACGAACTATATTTATAAAACCTAAATGCTAGCTAACCGAACGCTGAATGTCATCTCAATTGTAAGTTGCCATTAGATTGAACAATCAAATTCAAGAAAAAAGCATTTTAATGTCACATTGTTTTAATTCCGCTAGTGAAAGACTCCGCCATTTCAGGGGATCGCCGCTCCCTTTTCAGGAACGTGCGCCATTTTATGAACAACACGAGGTGACAAAGAAAAGTCAACTAAACGAGTTCACGTAAGATATTTTGCGTCAAACGTGATCTGACCGATAAGGAATAACTTTAGTACACCAATGCAATACAAAATGGCACATTTTAAAATAGAAACGAACACATATCCGTCGACTAATGTTTCAATGTCTGACAGACCGGTGGCGCGAGGCGGAAGTAATTGTAATATTTCCACTATTTAACAATTTATAACAACATACAAAGTAACATTTTACTATAACATATCAAAAATCGTTTATTAAATTGATAACCTTATTAGGTAATACCGGGGACATTCTAACCGCCTGACTGAGACGACATGACATTTGTAAACAACAACAAAAATATACTTACGCCATTTTGCTATAAATGTACGGAGCCAGTGCACTATGCTGATGCACTGAGGAGTTTGGGCGCTGTCTACAGGCTGCAGTTCACACGGCCATTTCGGCGGAGAGCAGAATCGCTCGAGTGTTTACAAAATCAGATGCGGAAAAGACGAAACTGCGGGTGATGACGTCGAGTAGGAGTTTATATACGGCCGCAGCGCACCTGCGCAGCGCAGACAAATCCTTCCACCAGAGCGTTTTCTTTTCTGTTACTCCGCGCAGACGCCTCATAATCCCACCTGTTTTAGATAAATTTGTAAAGATAAAAATTATTTACACACAATTTAAACATTATTTCATTGTTTTGACATGTAGATTATATGAAAGGATGAAACACATTAGATTAGGGCACACTTTTATAGATAGTAATGTAGGTTGCACAGATTTAAAATAGATATAAAGGTTTGTTTTGTATATTAGTGTGTGTTTAAAAATTTATGAAAAATTAGCTACTGATTATGAGCTTAAAATCAATGAAATCACTATAAAATGCAAATAAATTATGTCTTACGTCAAAGTCGTATGCTAAGTTTCCCGGATGTAAGTTGTGTCTGCCGCCCTCTGCTGGACTTGAATACATGTCACGTTACTTGTCCTAATAAAAGTGTTTGTATTGAAGACAAAAGACTAAACGACTGACGTTAGAACCAAATAAAGAAGATGGGTGTAACAAACACAGGAAGAAAAAATTGAAACAGTGCACATGGTTAATTATTAATGAATTTATTTAGTTACTATAGTAGGCAGAACTCATATTTAAATACAACTTATGCAATTTTGTACAAAATTCAGTTTAAAATGCCAGCTAAGCAAACAATTAAATTAAATTAGGCTGTGTGCAAACATTTTATCATGTATATCAATATAAAAACATTCAAATTAAAATGGAAAACCCCATCATGTTTGTCGGTTAAATTTTATAAACCTCTATAATAAATACAAAATAAAACATATATACCTTACATATACCAACACAAATATTAAAATAGTTTTTCTTACCGCAACAGGCGTATTTATTTTAAAACATAAAATATTTTAGAAACGTTTTTACACTTTATTTAGATCATAACACATTTAAGTGTATGTATTAAGCACCTACCAATTTATTCTTCACAAAATATCTATTTTATAAATTTCAATAAAATTCTTTTGATATATTAACAACCTCCATGAATGAATTCTTCAATCTGTAGAATCAAATGCGTGGTAGCTTTAATTCTAGTTTGCAATACACCACATAAAATACAGAGAAACAAGCAAACAAAAACCGGCTCATATCATTGTTGATATCAATGGACTACCATGGAGATAAAAAAATCAATAGCAGTCCTGCTGTGTGCAGAAACCTGATCTTTGGCTCTCTACATCTCTTTGTTCCCAAACATGAGTCAGTCACTAATTCAGAGATCCTGTCTTTCTTTAGACAACGTAGCCTCAGGTGATTGTAAACTGCAAATGACATCAATAGAAAAGTGCTGCATGGACCGAGGCCCTCTCGACTGCTTTGCGTGCGAGTGTGTTTACACAGTGCCTTTATTTATCAGTTTTATTACTCTCACTCGTAGTCTCAGGAAAAAGCTCTGGGTTCTCAGCTAGCGTAGATCGGATCCTCTTCTTCTCTTTAAAACGCCCCGAATGTGACACTTTGACGTGGCGGCCCTTCGTTGCCGTCTTGTCCACGATGCGCTCTAAGCGGGCGTTGAACTGGCTGTCAGCAGCTGGATCGGTTGTGCCGGGTGGCTCTCCGGCATTGCTGTCGTGTTCCGCTGGGATTTCATACAACACCTTTGGCTCTGATTTCTTTTTACGCGTAAAGGTCAGCTTCCACCAGGATGGGGCAGGCTCTGCGGTAGCCATGAAGATGATAACAGAATCGAACCACTCTGCAAGGGAACAGAATGAGATCTTTAAAATGTAATACATTTAAAAAGTCAAAGACATATTAGGTCCTCATGGTGCCCTCTAGCCACAAAGGGCTGGTGCCCCTGGCATCTGCCCATTACACATATGTACTTATACTTTCTAACTGGGATAGTAAATTTTCCAAAAATACCTAAAGAGTGCATATGAATGTACATATTGGTACAGCTTTTTTACATTTCTAAGAGTGTAAAAGCATTGGGTTAGTAGATTTGTTTCAATACCTTAAGATGGCACATCATTGAATTTCCTAATGTGTAAGATGAGCGCTTCACTGAAGCTAATGTAAGATACGTGTCTTACATTCGAAGTGGTAACCCCTGCTGAATTTTTTAGTGTAATTGAATAAGCACCATATGGTAGAGGTGTATGCTAAGTTTAATACGTACAGGTCTGGTTACAGGCCTCAGATATCACACACGCTAAACTAAAGCTATATGCTAGTTGGATGGAAATGCTACGCATAAAAACAACATAAGTGCTAAATGATGTCCAGGAAGCATTTCAATCAGATTTTGTGGAAAAACTGATGATTCGTGTTGTCTTTGCTTGATTTGAAAATGCTTAAAACAACATTTCGTGTGCTTCAACAGAGGCAAAGAAATCTGAAAGGAGTTACCTATGGTCAGTGTCCCCAATTTGCTTAAATTTAAATAGTGGCCTAACGATTGCAGCATTTCTTATTTGGAAATAAAAAATTGTTCAAATCATGTTAGCTTGGACTTTCACATACATTTGTACAGGTCACTGTTATGGTGGTTCACACATTGACCAGTGTTAAGTGATTTATTTGACTATAACCCACATGGGCCCTTACGGAATTAGCACACAGCATTTTAAAGATACTGCACCCTTATCGATTGCACCCGGCTGGTTGGCTGGTTTTAGCTGGTCTCCCAGTCTGGTTGTAGCTGGTTAAACAGGTCGGTTTAAGGGTTTTTGACACTTTTTAGGAAAACCAGCTGACCCACCACCTTAATCAGCTTGACCAAACTTGCCTAAGATGGTTGGCTGGTCTTAGCTGGTTTAAGATGGAAGTAGCTGTTTAAAGGATGCACATTCCACTCACACTTGCCCACATTAAAGGATTAGTCAATTTTCTTAAAAAAAATCCAAATAATTTACTCACCACCATGTCATCCAAAATGTTGATGCCTGTCTTTGTTCAGTCGAGAAGAAATTATGTTTTTTTAAAGAAAACATTCCAGCATTTTTCTCATTTTAATGGACTTTAATGGACACCAATAATTAAAACCCACATTTGCGGACCATTTTAAACAATAAACTGACACAAAGACATTAATTAGTATCATTCCACATACAACAACATGGAAACGGTCCTCTTTCTCCACACTTGTAAACACTGCGGCGTAGTTTCACATACATACGTCATCCATGACCTTTTGACGGATTACGTGAGGTCGCGCTGGTGCGCCACACGACCGGAGGAAGACGAGAAGCTGTGGTCCAAAAGTGCATACCTTCCATTTTTCTTGCCGAAAATGACAATCGTTTCGATAGATAAGACCCTAATGCCTCGTGTGAATTTGTTTAGAGTCCTTTGAAACTGCAATTTTATTAAAACTGGTAAGTGTTGGGGTCCATTAAAGTGCATTAAAATGAGAAAAATTCTGGAATGTTTTCCTCAAAAAACATAATTTCTTCTCGACTGAACAAAGCAAGACATCAGCATTTTGGATGACGTGGTGAGTAAATGATCTGGATTTTTTTAAGAAAATGGACTAATCCTTTAAGATTGCTCTCCTAGCATGGCAAAGTTTGTTTACTCATTCCCCGCCATTATATCTTCAATTAAGAGAAAACATTTGCATAAACAAACGTGTTCTTGGTGAATTGTTATGTTAATCTGCAATACCACGATTATCCACTAGAAAAAAACTGAAGCCAAAACGTTATTTACTAATTTTAAACTCTGTGTATGTTTTAATAATTGTTCTCAATCGGATATCTAACAAAATTTCTTCACAAAAATGCTTTTTGCTAACAAAATTGTATTTTTAAAGAAAAATACCCATATTTAAGAGTTTATAAGCAGAGAAAAATATAGATAGGATGAAACTTTTTTTTCGATTTTGTTTGTTTGTTTATTGTTTGTTTGAAAGCAGAGGCTCTGTTCTTTCATTTGATATATTTGTATGTTTATATCTTTTTATAAGAAAATTGTCCTGAAATGCATTTTGTGAAAATCACAATAAATGCTGGTGGGCAACTTTTCAAAAAATGGCTGGCAGGGATTGACTCTGTTCAAGTTGGTGGGTCAAAAAAGTCTCCAAAACCCCTCTAAAACCAGCCTGTTACACCATCCAAAACCACCCAACCGGTTTAGGCTGGTCTTTTCAGCAGGGAAGGCCATCAAAACAGAAACAACGTGCTGCTCTTCAAAAAATAAAAGGCTATTGTGGGAAAGTTTACAATCTAGAAAGAGTTTAACAATCCATAACGTCAACACAAGCCAGAATGGCTTCTTTGAAGTAAACCATTACACGAGTACAATAAAAGCAAGCACACCTTTAATATACATGGTGGAATACTTTGTAAATAAAAAGCATGCACACACACGCACGCACACACACACACATGAAAGCCCAAACATTTCAAAGTTAATTCATATTACATAAACAATCTTTACAAAATCTTGAAAAATGTACTGCTTTACTGTACGTGATCATATTTCCTGCTTTCATTAAAATAACAAATAACAAGTCCATTCGCATCCAATGGGAGTTGTGTGTGGCAACGTCCACTCACCATTGACAGGAAAGGAGTTGGCCATTAAGTGCCGGTTGCTTGGCAACAGAGTAGTAATTTTCATACAGTATGCTAATTTAGTTCACTCGCTGAGGGCTTTGACTCTTGCTTTAATGTTTACGAGAGCAAACAGAGATCAGGTGCCAGCCAGCTCTCTTTCAACCCACAACCGTGCTTTTTGAACTTTAGTGCTTTAACCTTAGAGAAAGAGAGTGCTTGTTTTGACAATCGTATATGTATTGCATTACAGGTGCATTTTAACTGTATGTACACTGAGTAACTATTCTTTGGTTGTTAAACATGTGATGCAAGAATACTACACTTACATGTATTTAGCCTACTTTTTAGTTATTTTAATTATTAGACTGTAAAAAGAAGTTGGTTTAACTTAAAAAAAGTTATAGTGTACACTTTAAGTGAGATTTGTAATATGAAGGAAATTGGCTATATGGCCTTTTTTGCAAGTTTTTATTTTCCTCATCTCTCTTACGGTCACAGTTTTGCCTTGGGCATTGTAATGGTTTTGCCAGGATTATGATAAGGAAGGTTTCTCTTTGCACGCAATGGGACTCATCCTGTATGAGGCCCTACTTATGTTGCCCATGCCCTCAGGACAACAGATCACTGTTGACAGGTTATCTCAATCTAATTTTGTGGTTTTCCATATGAGGAAAAAGATTGTGATTTTTTTCCCGAACCATATCAATGGCCAACTCATAATAAAGTACTCATGATAAGATTAACAGGTCACGATAACAAATACAGTTTCAGTGTCGCCAAACCAAACCTTTGATTTTTCAGATCACGCGATTTATTTCTTCAAAAAAGTGTTGTGGTTTATTTCATCATCACGATGTTTATCAAGACGTATCTATTTTTTGTTATCTTCAACTATCTATTTAGTTACAGTCGCTAAATAGAAATCCCTAAAGGCGTTTCCGTTAATTTATTTATTATTGTCCGTGGTTGGAAAGAACATCAGGTGTTAATTGGAGCTCCTCGGAGATCTTCTCTCTGGAGCCGATGCTTGATACGGGACATAATAAGTACATATATGGCAAAAGACATAAAGTGATGTGCAAATGCAGGTGAAATGAGGCCAGAGGTATTGCATAAGAGTTGACACTGTTTCGCTGTCATTTAAATCTTGAAGTTTTAACATCACAGAGTAAAGCATGTTTGACTCCACAGGCCTGAATTGCATCGGTATAGCATAGGCTTGCTGTCGAGACCACATTTTTATCCGGATTAATATTTAAATTCAAATGCACCTGTATTGAAAAATGTTTTGCATTTCAAAGAGTGCTCTTCCTTGTAATAACCATCCAAACACAAATATCAAAGCCTCCGTATTGTGCAGATCGGATGATAAAAGTTCACTGTTTGCTATGAATGTGTAATCAAATGTGTCTCCGTCCAAAGGTCATTAAAATATACAGCCATGAGCACACATTTATAGACTATAAAATAGTTAGCACTTTATGTTTTGTTTAACACATAGCAACATAGTAAAGTATAGTAATTTAACTAATAATTAAATTGCGACATGAATGTTAAACCCTGTAGAATAATGTTCAACTAGAGTCTCCCCGGTGAATTGTGATAAAAATACGTCCTCACCTGTACAGGTGAATGTATGTCTGTTGAGACTGTTGTTATCCGACTTCAGGTGAGTATCCTCTGGTTCAGTCCTTTAGCTCTTAACAGTCGAATCCGGCAGGTGAGGTCATAAGCCCTTTGGCCCTCAAACTGATTGATTTATTTTTACTTAATTTTAATTTGTTTCTTCCTTCCTTTTTTTCTCTTCTCCACCTCTCCGGCTTGAATCTCTCTCTCTATCTGTTTCTGGAAACCAGGTGTACATCCACAGGTGCGTGACTCCTCCCTCCTGCTGTCACACACACAAACACACTGGATCCCTCCTTCCTCTGATGCTTGAATAAACAGGGCTATAGTTTCATCAGCCAGATAAAACAATTGCAAATGTATGCATGGATTGGGTGTAGAAGAATAATAGCTTAATTGGCGCTTGATATTACCTTCTGGCAAAACTGAACTGTACTGTAATGCAATAAATGGATATATAAATTACAAGCTTTTGACTTGACTGAAATGTGATGTTATGTTTATAAAAAAAAAGAAGAACTAATGAAAGAACAAAAAAATGAGCCCAGCCTGGAAAAGACCATTCAGGGCCCAATGCCAGGAGTCCAATGGTCCAATTAGGGTTGAGGAACACGAATGACCAGTGGTTTGCTGTGACCTGTCTGATGGGTGATTGGTCCACTTTGTGTGCTGGCGGCATTGCCAGTCAGTATGTACAGTTCATTCACACGGGGATTAAATAAGAACGAGTCACATTTCATGAAACACTCGAAGGGAGCGTGGCTGCGGGGCAGGCCAGCACCAGCTGGACTCGATCTGCTTTGATAGGACGCTCATGACAGCCAAGATCTGCCGTCTGCACTACACACAGTCCATTAATCACCATCTTATAGCTTCTGATGGGAAACTTCATTTGGCATGACAGGAGTCGTTTTACTTTTAAAGAGGCAAATGTCTGGCACTTCAGGCATTTGGACGATTTTATGACTTGACTTTTGAACGAAAGCAATTACAGATGAAGATTTTTAACCAAATAAACTTACAGCTAACATCGTTGTTCTGCAAAACAAGAGCCTGGAATTGCTTTTTTGTCTTTGTTGTTGAAGTGCGCCCTCCAGTGACAAAACTCTTGAACAACAAGTGTCCCTGTGTTTTTGAATAGTAATGAAGCAATAAAGGATGTGGTAATCTGTGGTAATGTGGTGTCTTCATTCAGCCAGCAGGTGGCAGTAGTGGTCTTGGCCCTTAAGGACCACAACAAATTGAAACAGTTACACCGTGTCAGTCTTTTGAAAGAATTATGTCACATTACAGTCCATACAGGGAAAGAAATTGACAGATAGACCGCTGGCAATGATGATGGAGTAGTAGAAGAGAGGACTGTGTCATGCTGCTGTTACATAATGTTGTTTTATTGCTATTAAAGGAATTTGAAGCTCTCTTTTAAGTGCATCATTTTATTTGCACCATATTTTCTGTCCTCTCTTCCACAATATAGAGCAAACAATCTCATATGGTCTTGGAAAGAATAAAGCAAGTATAAAACAGTGCTAAGTGTCAAATATTCCCTTCTGTTGCTTATGGACAATGTATAGTTTGAATGCACTTTGGATGAAAGCATCTGTCAAATGCATACATGATAAAAGTGAAAATGTTTTAGATTGGTTTGACATTGGACAAATGCAAATGAAAGATATTTACCTTTAATACCAAATAAAAATGAATAATAATAATAAAAATGACACTGTTCTTTACTCCACGTCTCCAAAATTTTACTCATGTTATTTAGAGACTTTAGTTCAGGTTACCATACCTTGTCTTTACACACGCGCACGTGCACACACGGTAAGTGGTATGATGGATCCTATCAATCAAAACATCTCCGCTTCTTCACCCATCATCTCTTTACTAAATGAACAAGACTTGGATTCAACATTACATTTTGAGTTTTACATTTACGCATTTGACAAACGCTTTTATCCAAAGTGACTTCCAGTGCAGTCAAGCTATACAGGTATGTGTGTGTTTTCTGGGAATCAAACCCATGACTTTTTGCGCTATATGCAACGCTGTACACAGCATTTTGCTGACAAAGAAAAGCAGCTCTCCAAAACCCAACACATTCGTGCTGTGGCTCACACAGATATTCACCTTTATTGTACGTGTCTACCATACCACAACGTTGTTATAATTATGCTGTTTTAATGAGACTGAAAAGCAAAGTTTCGCACTTTCAACTCGTGATTCCGCTGGGAGTCTTCGTGACTTGAGGCCCGAGTCTCAAACTTAGCGTATTTATTTCCATAAACAGACAGTTCATCTTCCGCACGCCTCCAGCCAAACCGAAGCATCCTCGCCGGGTTGCTTTTTGGCGGGCAAAAGGGTTAAAACCGATCGGCAGGCATCAGTTTAATCATAATCAACCGAGCTAAAGAGGAGTAATGGAACCTGCGAGCCGAGCGCGCCTGTGTTCCGCCACAGATTAGCCACTAATTTGCATAGCGCTTTCGTTCATCCACGTCGGCCCGACGACAGGCCGTCCTCCCCGGACACAGCCATGCGTAGCCTCCGGGGCCGCTTTGACAAATGGCTGGCCGCGCGGCGCTGTCTTTGCGCCCAAGACGGGGCAGCGAGAGCGACGTTGATTGATAGTCTGACGGGGTAAATAGTGCAGAACTTCTTCTTCTTCGGCTTCTTTTTCTCTAATAGCAGTACAAGAGGTGTTTAAAAACCTGCGTAATGGAGAATATGAAGCTGAGAGGAAGATGATGGCGAGAGAGAAAGAATGGGTCTGTGGGAATGTTTGTGAGGTAGGCCTACCCACAAGGTTCTTGTGGGGGCCTACTCCAACATGAAGTGCTTGTTTTGATTTTAACCCTTACTTACATTTTTATTTTTAGTAAAACACTACCACACTGGATTTAAGGTTTTTTTAACCGATGGTTTGACCCAATTGTTGGGATGAATCAACCTAGGAAATGTCCATATTTGACCAAACCATGTATTGAAACAACCCAACATAGGTTAAAGAGACAGTTCACCCAAAAATTTAAATTTTGTCATCATTTTCTCACTCTCATGTTGTTACAAACCTGAATAAATTTCTTTGTTCTGATGAACATGAAGGAAGATATTTTAAAGGTGCAGTGTGTAATTTTTATAAGGATCCTTTGAAAGAAATGCAAAATAATATACAAAACTATATTATCAGTGGTGAATAAAGACCTTTTAAAATGAACCATTAATGTTTTTATAACCTTAGAATGAGACTTTTTATCTACATACACAGAGGGTCCCCTTACATGGAAGTTGCCATTTTGTGCCGCCATATTTCTACAGAAGCCCTTAACGGACAAACTTTTTTACTAAGTTGTCTCCGACGATGAAATGTTTGTCTGGTGATAGCTATCGTAGCTTCTTTATGCATTTAAAAGCGAGGGTTGGGCAGTGGACTGAGCCGTTGGTTGCAATTCGCAACCTCACCACTAGATGCCACTACAATTTACACACTGCACCTTTAAGGAATGTTTGTTTCATGAGCCCCATTCACTTCTATAGACGGTTTCATCGGACGCATGTGTGCTGACGCGATACACGTCTGGATCCGAACTTTACTTCCGGTTTCGTATTTGTAATGGATTTGACTAGTTGCTAAACTGATCTCTTGAACAAATGCCTCGTCAAAAATAACAAATGTTTTGGTTTCCTAGGTATGTGTTGTTGTTTTTTGCTGATTATATAAATAAACTACGTTTAAAGTACTTTGTTGCTATTTATTCTTAGCGGAGTTTACCGGAAGTTACGTGCGGACCACGACAGCCGCTCGTTTATGTTGTTACTGCTGAAACCGTCTATAGTATTATTTTTTCCTACTGTGGAAGTGAATGGGGCTCATGATTGGTTTGGTTACAAACATTCCTCAAAATATCTTCCCTTCTTTCACACAAAAAAATGTACACAGGCTTGCAACAGCATAAGAGCATTTTTGGGTGAACTATCCATTTAATTTAAACCCAACGACTGGGTTTGCACATATTTTACCCAAATATGCATTCAAACAATCTAGCACTATTTTCAAGTGCATACACTTAAATTAAACTTTACTTAGGTGGTTGTGACCCTGCATTATGCAAATTTTCTATATGTCGTTGTCTTAATAAACCTGCTTACTATCTTCGGTGACCCTGCAGTATGCAGTAAACATTGTGAAGTGTACAGCACGCTATTGTAACATTCCGAACACAGCCGACGATCCATCTGCATTCACATCCACATATCACACTTCCTCCTCATCATCAGTATCGGTAATTATAATATATAACATGTCATATGTAATAATTAGTATTTCCCAGCTTGCTTTAAAGTTTGAAACGGTAACTGTTCACATCTCAGCATTCTGGGCTTAAAATGTTATCTGGTAAGCCTACACATGGTATTGTTTTTAACTTAAATCGGTAGTTAATAACTTAAGGAACAAGGCTGGGTTGAGGAGATTCTAATTTGCATAACACACACATGCATAATTTATTATCTAGGAGATTTATCTAAGTAGTAACCTCACAGTATGAACCCTGATATCTACATAGAGCGCGCGCACACACATACATTCTCAGATTTGTACACAAAAGTGATAAATAAATTGACTGAAATTGTGTTAGAATGTGATTACATACAAGCCTTTAAATGCTTTACCCTTAAATAATATGAAATGTTCAACAGTTAAAATGACATAAGCCAACATGTGCACGATCATTATTATTGTATTAGGAATTATAAGGCCGTATAATGTTTTCGCACACCGAACGTACTCTCCTAATGTACTCGCACCCACACACGTACAGTATGTCCCAGGGTGGTTGTCTGTGTGCAGATGAGGTTGTAATAAGGCTGTATAATGAATTCATTACATGCTATCTGACACCATTACCATAAGAATGCCGAACACATACATCAGCAGGACCCGAGTTACACACCTCACCTCACTCAGCTGGTCACACACACACACTTGCACACTTACACACACATCAGTGAGTCCGGATCTGCACAGCTGGACTTGCAGATGATGTGCTGGACGTCTATCAATCCAAATACAAAAGATGCACAGGAGACAAAGAATCTGGGGGTTTGGATGAACGATGCATTCAATCAAAGTTTGATTTCGGATCTTAATTTCAATCTTTTAAAAATATGTTCTTTACATTATGTAGGATGATTTTATGTAAAAAAGGGTATTCACAGGGAGGGTCACATATTACTATTTTATCTCATGTAGAGTTAGCTATAACAAGGCCTACATACCCAATTGTGTACTGTACAAACACACTACCACAAAATGCAAAGAGATAGATCACACAGACGTTAGGAAAAATAATGGTGTGGATATTGCAGCCTCTCGTCTTGGGTCGGATTGCTTTAATAAAGTGTGTAATAAAACGACGCTCTGAATTATCCAGCGTAAGTGCTGCAGATCTGTCCTGCTTTTGAAGACGCAGCATCACTCATTCACAATAAAACCCGGCACGATCATCTCTGGAAGGCATGCGGAGACTGAAGCGACTGCGGTGCACATCCAGACGTTTATTTCTATAACGATCTGCGGTCGTCGTTTTAAATTAAAAATGTATATTGTAAATACGCATATAGGCATTGTAACACCTGTCAGAGTCTAAATTGCGACTTTAATTTAAACGATTACGCAGGTGCATTATTAAAATATCAAGACATAATTTTGTGTTTGTCTATATCGGAGGTTATTAGGTAATGAGTCTATAATTCAAGGCAGATGGTAGTTAAAGATGCTTTATTGGATTCGAGCTCTTGGGAGCACAACTCCAGAGAGAAAGAAAGAAAGAGAGGTTTATGTATTAATGGAAGTCATCTGGCTACAAACAATAATACGATTTCAAGAAAATTCTCTTACGGGGAGCTAATTTGAATCAATTGCACCTGGAAAGTAAGATCAAATTTAAGAAGTACAATGTTGCGTGAATTCTGGTGGTAAAGGGAGGTGGACCGAGACTCTAACAGCTGTATTAATTAATATGACTAATTAAAATGCGGCTTCCCTTATGGCTGTCCAATGAGATGTGATTGAAGATGGCGGTAATCAAGATGTGGAAAACTTCTTTTTTTTTGTTAAACCAGTTGACAGAGCTCGATTCAGCGTGCTTGGGAGAGAAACGGCCACTAACTATGTTAGCCCATATAGAAATTCCAGACACACACACAAACTCATTCAGGCCTGTGTAACATCACGGCGGTCGGCTGCTGCCAGATCTGTATGTTCGCACACTCTTCATAAAGCTCAATTTAACTTCTTGCGTGTAATAAATAGAGTTGCCAGATCATTTGGGCCATATGTGCTGTATCACACTCGAACACACATACTGTGTATCGCAGGAGCGTTGACTGGCAGCGTTCTGGGGATGGAACATGGAAATGTGATATACCTCAGCACGTCGGAGTCTTACAAGAGACAGGATGTGTGTTCGGGCTCTGCAGGACTCCGGCATGTTTTTGCTCTGTATATTATCCTGCACTATTGCCCCGTGCTCCTCTGGGCCCCGGGCTCCTTCTCAACTTGTCGATGTGACGTTTACATTAATCGCTGATTTCACTGGAAGTGAATGCTTCCTTATGTTTTACTGAAGCATTACAGAAACATTGACAGTTAATATGTTTTGAAGCAAATAAATGCATATCACATTTTAAATGATGTCTATGATGCTAAAATATATACAGAGATGTTTACAATCATACTTTTGTATGATTGTCTGTATTGTGAGCCGAGCCGGATCTACACCGGATCACAAAGTCAGCCGCTCCGGTGCAGATCCGGCCCTGAGTCATCTGCACTAGGTTGCATGCATGCACTTTATGTGCATTGCTTGGTTAACATTTTTACTTTATTAGTCCTTATCTCTGTGTTGCTTTAACCAGTGTTGAGTAAGTTACTCAAAAAAAGTAATTAATTACTAGTTACTAATTACATTTTCAATCATGTAATTAGATTACTTTACAAATTACTCTCTCCAAAAAGTATTTGATTACTTATTACTTTCTAAATCCTATTAAGTACATGATACAAGGATAGGCTTGAAATGGCACGAAGAAATAATATATAAAAGTACATCAATTTTTCTGGTCCCACTTTAGGGTCCAATTGTCTCTATTAACTAACTACTAACTACTTTTGCCTCAATATACTCCAACTACTGCTTTTTAATACTAAACAAGTTGTTAATTTTAAGTATTGGTAGAAATGGGGAGGGTTAAGAAAGTAAAATAAGGTTTTCCAGAATCAGGCATTAATATGTGCTATTAAGTATTAATAAACAGCCAGCATCTCATTAATATTAATGCTAATAATCAACCAGTTAATAGTGAGAATTGTAAACTTAAACCATGTTAAATCCACTATTGTATTATAGTATACATAATTGTTTTAGAGTCCATACACAGTATTTAGTTACATCAGAAGTAACTGTATTTAGATTACAAGAAAAATAAGAGTAATCCCTTACTTTACTTTTTCAAGGGAAAAGTAATTAAATTACAGTAACTAATTACTTAGTAACTAGTTACACCCAACACTGGACTGGCACCATGATCATTGAGAAACATTTCATTTCACTTTGTACTGCACTGGTTTATATGCTTGAAATGACAAGGAAAGCTTCTTGACTTGAAATAAAAGAGGCCGCGTCCATGTTTGCATACTTGCATACATACTACGCACTAAAAGTATGTACTTAAGTGAGGATTAGAACATCTGCGGTATGATTGTGTGCAAAGAATATTAGCCAGATATATGCATGAATGTATAGTCTAAAAATCCGGCATAATTGGTAAACCATATGGGCACGACTGACATCCTATTATGCACTAATTCTAATCTTGCATAGTGTTTATAATAAATCGCATGCAAATTGGGTCGCAGGCAGAGATAGAGAGCATATTCAGCGAGTCTAGAGAAGAAGATGCATTCATTAGGAATGTGGGCAACACAGAGAAAAAGACAAAGAAACGAGAGTACAAAACAAATTGTTCAATGAAAATGCGTGTGATGTTTAATGAATATGAAAAAGAAAAACGTGAGGATGCATAAACAAAATAAAATGTTTGGGATAAAAAATAGATGAGTTTCTTATTTAATTAAATAATAATAATATTTTAATTACAGCATATTAAAATGTTGATTTAAAAACACATCACACTAGCAGAAGAATTCTAAATACTGTCATTGTAAATGTCTAAATCTATTTTTAAGTCAGATCTCCCTATTATGTCCAGTAATTCGCTAGACACACACACACACAAACACATCACCAGATGTCTTTTCCTTTTGCATGTCACTATGGAGTTTCTCTGTACAAACAGCAGGGGTCACTTAGTGACCCTCTGAGAGGTCAAGGGTCAGGTTCCCAGCCTGATGTAGCCATGGTGATGGCATCTGGAGAGCTACAGCAAAGTGGAATCTCCTCGACTTGTCAAACCATCCCGCCATGAACACGCACACAGGCACGCGCGCGCGCGCACACACACACACACGCACACACACACACACACAATTCAGTGTAGGATTATTAGATTTATTATATGGGTTTTGTTTAATTTTATGTTAGTTAAGTCCTTTTTTTCACTTCATAATAATCATATAGGTTCTGTACTTTTTTTATCCATCCAAATTCAAGCTATACATTGTCTCAGTATATGTGTGATCCCTAGGAATCAAAACCATGACCTTTTGCGCTACTAATGCAATTCCCAAAATGTGTGCTATGCAGGAAAACATGCATTTAATTATATATATTATTAGAGGCTACGCTTTGCATTGATAACCAAAAACCAGAACACCCACATTAATCTATAAACCCGCCTGCCCTGTTACCTGGGCAACAGCTGTCCATTTTAGCCAATGGTCTGAGTCCAGAACAAGCCCGGGGGGTTCGGTCCCTCTCCGTGCCTGTAAGCTTTTCTCCCGATGGCTCCGCGGCCCGGACAGCTGAAAACCAGAACAGAAAGAGCTGTGTGCATCTGCGTCTGTGAAGTCAGCACGCCCGCAGGCTGGCATTACGACAGGGTCAAAGGTCATTGCTTTCTGGGTGGCTTCTCTCCTTACAT
This sequence comes from Misgurnus anguillicaudatus, assembly GCF_027580225.2. Taxonomy (NCBI): domain Eukaryota; kingdom Metazoa; phylum Chordata; class Actinopteri; order Cypriniformes; family Cobitidae; genus Misgurnus; species Misgurnus anguillicaudatus. The sequence goes on along the minus strand of NC_073355.2, from coordinate 34,539,798 downwards.
ACTGCCGAAAGTCACGATGTATAAACACTGTTTGAAGGTCTCACGAACATTGAGCATTAATTTATTGCGATTACAAAGCGTTTTATTAGTAAAGAAGGCCAATATCAACCAGTACAAATGAATTTCAGTTTTTACTTTGCAATGCATTATGGGATAGATTTAGGATGAAAGACGTCGCAGGTTCTGTCTATGGGAAAAGTCTGCCTACATATGTGTGGGTGATATCAGGTGACAGGTAAGGTGAGGGTGTCAGACAGCTGTCTGAAGGGGCGTTTGATGTCCGTGTTGTAAATTCAGTAGGGGGGATGTCAGTGATGTATATCTGACAGGCTGGTGTGGGCGCGAAGTGTGCGTATGTGCCTGGGTCTGCGTGAGAATCAGTGACCTGTAATTGCTGTAACCTAACCATTAGACAAACATCACCGCTGCCCTGCACCGATCAGATAACACACACATATTCACGCTTATTGTCATGATACCCTTCTCAGATCGGCATGTGAGGGCACTCGCTGTCTACACATGTCTGAATGAACTGTTGTAATAGCTGGTTGTCTCTCTCTCTCTTTTTCTCTCTCTTTCACACACACACACAAAAACATGTTCCCATCACATAACACGGCTTGTCCTGTCCAGATCAGACAATAGTCAGACGCTGTGGCATTCCGGCATACCAGATGATCTGACGTGCCCGGCCTGTTTCTGAGCTCTCCATCTCAGCTGTCAATCACGCGGGTGAATTACGGACCCCGCCATACGCCGTAGGCCTGGCAGATGAGAGGGCCTTCTTTCCTTGTCACAGATCCAGTGAAATATCGCTCTGTGAGTGATCTGTCTTTGTGAATTATGTGCGCCTGTGTGTATGCGAGGAGTTCCCTTTCTCTTCACTATTCAGAGAGGTTGACCCCGCGGCCATAAACCACTCACTAGGCGCACACACTCAGTGTCGCACATCATGCCAACATCTTCCTGTTTTCAGTGTAACATTGACAGAAAGCCTAAAAACACAGGATTGTGGTCGGGGACACGGTGCTGTGGTTAACGCTGGCTACTGACATGCTGAGTTCGGGCGCAGGACGAAGGTGAGAGAGGAAAATAAAACTCCCCAGATGTTTAAGTAGATGAGGAAGAAACCTCACGAGGAACCATGACTCAGCTGGAGAAGTGCAGTTTCTTTGGCACATGTTGAATTTTAACAAAACCCTGCAAATCAATTCTAGGGGTCAAATATTGAACCTGTAGTTAAAACTGTATTTCTGTCAGAATCAGTCTTCATTACATCTGCATTTGTTCCAATAAGTATCTGGAGAATTAATCTACACTTTAAATGTATTAATGTCTTTGCATGACTAAGCAAAATATCAACCGATTTGCGTTTATATCTCCAATCCATAACTTTTTAGGTTAAAAATAAATTGAGTAAGTACATAACAGTCAATATTCAAAATCCAGCCCAGTCTCATGAAATTACGTACCTATAGTCACGTAAATTTTTGATTCTTTTTCGTCATACTGTCACGAATTTTCACATTTCACGATTTCTGTTTACGTGTCATTGTCACATATTGGTTACTCAACTGTTTTGGCTTATTTTTTACCATTGTCGCTTCGGTTAAGGGTTAGATTTAAATAAAACGGCATCCTTACCCAAACCCAACTTTAACCCTAAAGCCAGGCAACAATGGTTTAAAAATCAGAAAAAACAGTATAAACCAATACTTAAAGTGACATCCTAACGCAAACACTAAATCCAAGCCCAAACCGAAGCGACAATCGTTTGAAAATAGGAAAAAACAGCTGAGCAACCAACAAGCGACAAAGACACGCAAACAGAAATTTTTGATACGGTCAAGAAAAAAACGCGGAAAAATATCACGAAAAATAATCAAAAATTACGTCACCTTCTCACAATTCACAATTATACACTTACAATAGTGATTTAAAAAAAAGTGTCTGTCGGTTAGAATTTTGAGGGAAATGTCAAAAATATTTAAATACATAAATATTGATAAATATTTATATATTTTGTCAATATTCAAATGCAGAGGTGTCAAGTAACGAAGTACAAATACTTCGTTACAATACTTAAGTAGATATTTTGGGTATCTATACTTTACTTGAGTAATTATTTTTCAGACGACTTTTTACTTCTACTCCTTACATTTTCACGCAATTATCTGTACTTTCTACTCCTTACATTTTAAAAATCGCCTCGTTACTTCTTTTAATTTCGGCTTGTTTTCTTTTTTTACATTCCGGCTTGTCATCGTTAAAAAAACCCAAAACCTATCTTGATAAATTGCATCATCCGGATGAATGCGAATGTGGTTGGATGAGAAGTATAAACATACACCATTCCGACACCCTATTGGTTTGTACGCAATCCCCGCCGTACGCAATCCCCGCCCCCCCAGCTGACTGCAGATGATCAGAAGTTTGCTCGATGGCGCTGCAAAGATAAACTTAAAAGAACCGCGAGAGCGATTAGAAAGCATGCGAAGCAGTTGGAGCAGTTTGCTCTCGCGATGCTTTGATATCATCCGCCATCCGTTTGTACAGTAACATAACGCGGCATTCTGCCTTCAAATGGAAAAGGACGAAATAAAACTCGCGGATCAATTTCAGGTCAGATCACATTCACAAGCCTGTGTAAATATATAGCTGGCTGCTGACACCAACGCATCTGTGTGATTTAAATAGTATAACAATGTACCAATTTAAATCATGTAACTTCAGTTGTTCAACTTAAATGACATTGTGCTGCGTTGCGTTTTGAAGCATGGCAAAGATATCTATGCTAAAGACATCTGTTGTTTTGTAATAACTGCCCTAAATTTTATTTGCATTAACAAAACCTACTTAGCTAAATGCTTGAGTGTTAAATCAATCAAACACATACCCATACATACCAACTTTTGCTTTTGTTAATAGACATCAGCTGTTTCCTTAAACCTGACTTTTAATTTACTTACAAGAAAGACAGTCTTCAAAATTACTTGGATTTACACTGACATGTAAGATCAGCTTTGTCACATTAGATTAAGCTGAAGTCCATTAGCTACACTGGTACAGATGCAGAAATATAGGCTTTAATATATAATTGCATATGTGTGTAATTGTAGATTGTGTTGCTGTCAAAATACAATTATAAATGATAACAATAGCATATTTCTATGCTCACACATACTATAGTTTGTTGTTTTTTAACTAGAGAGGGCACCACTGTAAAAGTTTGGCCAGCAGCGGCCCTGCTCTGAATTTTGACTTTTTGCACCATTATAATATTTGAATATTTATATATAATGCTCAGTAGTACACATATAAGGTTCTTTAATGCAGTGGTTATGAAACCATTTTTTTTGCGGCCTCCCTTGTGTACAGTGGATTCCTTCACAGCCCCCCCAAAAAAATGTATGACATAAATCATTCTAAAACATGAATTTTGAATTAAACAAAACATGTTAAATTATACAAATGTATTGCTTTTGTTTAGTATCCTTATTGTTCTGAGGTTTAATCACACAGAATTTATAATAAAGTAATGTATTTCATGAAATATTATAAAACTGGGGCCCCTGGCACCATCTGGCGACATCCAGTTTGAGAACCACTGCTTTAATGTACTTGTTTGCATTGTACTAAAATGCGTTCATTTTTAATGGGCATATACCGTATGTGGTTGAAACAGATAGCCTAGTGCAGGGGTAGGCAACATGGAGTTCCGATGTCCTGCAGAGTTTAGCTCCAGGTCTAATCAAAAGCCCCTGAAAAAGTCACCTGAAACTACAGGTAGCCAAGGTTTTGTAAGGGTTGGAGCTAAAATTTGCAGGACATCGGCACTCCAGGACTGACATTGCATACCCCTGGCCCTGGCATCCCACATTTTTTTAACATTAACATTTTAATATGACACTATAGTTATTATGGCCTTAAGAAACATTTTTTAGAGGAGATAGGGTAGTGCACAATAGTGGTGCGGCCTAGGCTTTTTTCCGTAATGATATTTTTTTCCTTACATTACTTTTACTTTTATACTTTAAGTAGTTTTGAAACCAGTACTTTTTCACTTTTACTTGAGTAAAAAGCTTGAGTTGATACTTCAACTTCTACAAAAGTCTTTTTAAACTCTAGTGTCTATACTTTTACTTGAGTAATGAATATGAATACTTTTGACACCACTGTTCAAATGACAATATTTTAGCAGGAAATATTGTTTAACTACATGTAAATATAAGTACGCAAAGAAAAAAATGTATGCTTCAAACTGAAATGCCGACTGAGACGCAAAAGCTATTAATTGCAGCTTTAAGCTAAATATTTCACAAAAATAAGAACATAACAGTCAATATTCAAAATCCAGCCCAGTCTCACAAAAATACATACCTATAGTCACGTAAATGTTTGATTCTTTATCGTGATACTGTCACAAATTTCCACGTTTTTCGTGACCGTATCACAAATTTCTGTTTACGTGTCATTGTCACGTATTGGTTACTCAACTGTTTTGTCCTATTTTCTTACTAATGTCTAATCGTCGGTTAGAATTTTGCGAGAAATGTCAAAAATAATGAAATACATAAATATTGATAAATATTTATATATTTTGTCAATATTCAAATGTCAATATTTTAGTGGGAAATATTGTTTAACTACATGTAAATATAAGTACGCAAAGAAAAGAATTTATGCTTCAAACTGAAATGCCGACTGAGACGCAAAAGCTATTAATTGCAGCTTTAAAGATACTTTAAGCTAAATATTTCACAAAAATAAGAACATAACAGTCAATATTCAAAATCCAGCCCAGACTCACAAAAATACGTACCTATAGTCACGTAAATGTTTGATTCTTTATCGTGATACTGTCACAAATTTCCGCGCTTTTTCGTGACCACATCACAAATTTCTGTTTACGTGTCATTGTCACGTATTGGTTACTCAACTGTTTTGTCCTATTTTCTTACCATTGTCTAATCGTCGGTTAGAATTTTGCGAGAAATGTCAAAAATATTTAAATACATACATATTGATAAATATTGATATATTTTGTCAATATTTTAGCAGGAAATGTTGTTTAACTATATGTAAATATAAGTACGCAAAGAAAAAATTTATGCTTCAAACTGAAATTGCGACTCAGACGCAAAAGCTATTAATTGCAGCTTTAAAGGTACTTCAAGCAAAATATTTCACAAAAATAAGTTTGCTAGATTTTAAATTATAACAGTGTTAGATAATATTACGTAATTGATCAACACAACTAATACACATAGGCGTGGTTTCCCAGACAGGAATTATCTTAAACCAGGACTAGGCCTTAGATTAATTATGAAATATAACTAGTTTTAACAAACATGGCTTACTAAAAACATTACCTGTGTGAATTTTCAGGCAAAACAAAGGGCACTGATGTATGTTAAGATAAGTTTGGACAGCTCTTACATTTATTTTAGTCTAGGACTAAATCTAATCCCCCTCTGGGAAACCGCCCAATACTGTATTTAATGAATGAGATTTAGTTACCTAACCACCACCAGATCTCCTAACCCAGGGGTTTTTCAACTGTGGGTCAGGACCAAATGGTGGGTCGCATTAAATAGATCATGCAAAGCCAAAGTCTGTTAAGTTGAATGACACAAAAAAGTTTTAATCCAGATTAGCAATGAGACAAGAGGTTTTGCTATCCTACTTTACGTGTGGTATTACTACTGTAATTAAATATATGTATTATTCACATACCTAGGGTGTCCTGAATTAAAACATTTGGGAACCCCTATCATGCAGATCATGTCAAAATGTGTCGTTGTGATTTTTAATTTCACGCTGGTGATGGACGGTTACATCATGCTCAATGTGAGCCGGTTACCATTACCATGCCATCTTAATTGCTGCCCAGTCTGCAAGAACCTCAAAAGAGGAAGGGGAAACAAGCAATAAAATAACAAATAAGATCGAACAGATGAGAGATTCAAATCGATGACAATGCATGGTCTGCATGCTTGTGTGTATCATATAGGTGTGCCCGCGCATATGGGTGTGGCACCTATACTTTTTTGGCATGATTTGAATTCAGAAAGCAAAGGTGGTCCCTTTAGTCCAAAGCGGCTGGCAGGAAAACAGATATCATTATGGAACTGTTTGATATGCATACTGACATGCTCTCACACACACACACTGAAGCACCTGACACTCCATCATGATGTCGTCCCTGTACCTCCCAGGGGGCTGCAGGCACTAGCTGGCGTCAGAAACACATTACAGTCGAGAGATTGAAGAGCCAGAGGCTATTATCTCCCGTCTACAGAACACAAAACTGCACACTCCTGCAGAGAGAGAGAGAGAGAGAGAGAGAGAGAGAGAGAGAGAGAGACATGAGATAGATACGAGTTTATCCAACTGATATATTAATGTGACTTCAGCAAACACATGTTGAAGTGAAAGCACTGTTTTATATTGAAAACCGCATGTTTGATATCAGCTGCTTCTTTCAGATTCTCACCAAGAACAAATTAATTTTGTAAAATAATTTTTTAAGGTCCCACTCTATGCGTTTCGAATCGGCAATATCCCCTTAATTTAAAAAAGTGACATTTGCTACATGACACATTATAATATTAACCAATCAATGCTTTAAATGTCTGGAAACAATGGTAAGATTGGTGACCTGTAATCGGTCTCTGTTTTTACAATATTGATATTTTGCCAAAGATATTGATGCCCTTATTTTAGGTAATTGATGTTTTTGTCATGATAATGTTTTTTAAATCACATTAAGATTTCCACCATTGATGTTTTTAGTGATGGTTCATTGACGCTTTTCAATCTCACCAGAGTTTTTAATTCTCCATGTGGTTAAATCAAATAAATATTTAAAAAGTTATTGACGTTCAGTTTCAGTCAATGTTTTAGGCATAAATGCTTTGCTCTCCCTACGTACAGTTTATATATATAAAGGCGATATATAGAAAAACAAATAGAACCATTAGTGATTTATTAATTTATTATATTAAATATAAAAAATGTCATATTTAAGTATATCGTCGCTGTTCTTTCAGAAATCTCGTATATATTTTTTTCATAAATCATTACTATTGCTCACCCTTTATGTTTGTCAAAGGGTTTTGCAAATGTTAACCAATAAAAAGTATTAAATAGTGCTTGTCAACTTAGACAAAACAGTTTGTAATCATTTAAAAAAAATGTGTTTTTTGTGCTTTAAAAAAACATAGAAGCTTTAATAAAAACCGGTGACGATATATAGCTGTATTTTTATAACAGCTGTGTATGTGTAATCATTTAAATAACACACAATAATAATACTGTAAATAATATAATAAATAGAATATGTAGCTTGTAAAGTAGTGCTGCCTCACGATTAGTCGTGACTAATTGTTTGCAGAATAAAAGTTTTTGTGTGTATTGTGTAAAATATATATATATATATATATATATATATATATATATATATATATATATATATATATATATATATATATATATAAATACACACACATACATGTATAATTTTAAGAAAAATAAAATACATTTATATATTAAATATTTATATATAATACACAGTAAAAAATACTTTGCTGCCTTAAAATTTTTAAAGAGACGAGTTGTCACAACTTATAAAATATAGTTGAAAAAATTCACCTTAATTTTATAAGTTTTAACAACTCACCTGTAGTTATAACAACTCATCTCTAGTCAAGATAAAAAATAGTAAATTGTAATGGCTTGTAAATCCGAGTTTTTACAGTGTATAAATTATATTTAAAAATAAAAACATGTATATACACATGGAAATGTTTCTTAATTATATACATGTGTGTGTGTGTGTATTTATACATAATTACATATATTATGTAAACAAAAACTTTTATTCTGCAAATGATTAGTCATGACTAATCGTGAGGCAGACTATCGTAAAGAAAATGGTTGGAATGAATTATACCAAACTATATCACTGATGTATAAAGATAAAAAAAATATAATTTCCAGAAAATGCACAGTTTTAAAATAAAAGATGGTGTTTAGGTTCTCGCTTTGCTACCAAGTTAGTGTTTATGTTAACTTTTTGGACGTATGTGTCTGTGTGTGTGTCAACAGTGGAGCCGGACAGGGGTCAGGAAACAGGAGCACCAGGGTGGACAGATGTTCCTGCGAGCCTGATGGCATCCACATAATCTAAAAACAACCTGTGTAAAACTGTCGGAAATAGAAAAAGACAGAAAGACGAAACGTAAGCGAGACACGAAACAAATGGGAGCAGCGGACAGATGAAAAGCCTCTTTGTGCGTTATTACAAGCACATCTTTCAAGCCCTCGATGACACACGATGAAAAATTAGGCCGAAGCTTTCCAGCCTCGTCTCCAGCAGTGTGGAATCACCAGGAAAACCTTGAAAGTGTCCGCAGGAAGACATAACATTAATTCAACAGCAATTAACTGTCTCTGATTGGCTAATCAGGGTTTGTTTGGAAACGCAAAACGAAGCGATGGAGAGAAAGACGTCGTGTGGTTCCTCACACTATAGCGTCACGAGGTCAAATGCTTTTAAAACAGCTCCGAAACTTTCACAGATTCGTAAACAGTCCTAAGGTTAAAATAAAATAAAATGTCAGGCTGACAATTTGTTAATTCACACAGATTATAGCTAACATCTGTTAAACACTATTTAAACACAACAACCATGCAGAAAATTACCATGTTTAAAAATGAAAACGAATTATTCGCCCCAATACCTCCAAGCCGTATCAAGTTCTGTACGGAGCAAATGAGTAAGTAAATCCGTTAGACGTTACCAGTAAGTAATTTTGACAATCGGAGGCCTTTAACTGACATTTTATCTCAACACCCAAACTTTATCTGTTCAGTTTGTCAGTCTGATTTTAAAATACAGACTTTTATTACCTCCGTGTAATAAAATCACAAACACGACACGATAACTGTCACAACAACTCATAACATTTTACGGAGATCGTCACGGCTGACTTCAGCCTGCCCTCAAACAAGCGCTAAGATTTTTGATTGGCCGTTTGATAAAAGTCATTCATCACGATCGGACGTAAACCGACGGCCGGGCTTGTGACAACTGACAGGTTCTCACTGTAACAAAATCACAGGACGACAGAGATTGTTGATGAAAGTGTTAATGACAAACGTTTAATCAACCAAAATATAACATCAACAGCCACGGGGGCCGCAGTTAATGAGAAGTAATGGGAGAAGCCTTGTGGGGTTTACTTTTTTTGCAGTACAGAAATATTACAGCACTCGTTACTCACACCATTTGGAGTGAATGGTGTACTGTGGAATGTTAAAATAACCAGAACGGGAGATTTATGAATAGGCAAAGGATTTCTGAAAATAGTGGGTGCTTTTCCAACATTTTCCATTCGGTTCCGAACTTCGGCTCGATGGGAACGTTTGTGTGTGTACATTTGATATCGAGCGAATGATTCAGCATTGGGGTACCTGCAAAATACAGGGGAAAATTTCATTGCATCTTTCATCCGGTTAGTTGCATCAGAATTCTCAAAATGAACTTTTGTCACTGATGCAACCCTGTGTTAGCTTTGTATGAAAAGAGAAAGCGTAAAAGAATGAACCCAACCGTTGAAAGCACAGGACCAAAAGCGAAGGATCAAAACAAGAATTAAAAGGACAAAAATAAGGAGATAAAAACAGAGAGGGAGAATATGAAAGGGAGAGACAGGAGGAATGGAGGGGCACAGCTGGGTCGCCCGTACACATGGAGAGTTCTGGCAAGCGAGAGTGTTCGGGGGTGTACAAGCGGTATCTGCCCTCGGGGGGGACATGGTGGGGCAGGAGGGGGGAGGTGGGGGTCTCGACCCTCATCAATCTCACTCAGAAGCTGCTTCAAGACACCAGAGGGGCCCAACCCCGCAGGCCAGAAACCCCCATCCTGTTCACCATACGCACATGGGCGAGGAAAAGACCCCGCTATTGTACGCAGCGGGAGAATGGTACACACACACTGAAAAAGACTCCGACTGCAAGTTCTCTTATAAGAGAAATAGTTCATCTAAGTGTGCGTATGAGAAATGGTCACGGACAGGTATGAAAAAGAAGCTGTCAAAACAAGATCGTTTAATGATGTCGTGATGTCATGTCCTGCTCGTGCACTTGAAAAAATGAAACTCGCGAAACTCCCACAATCTATCTTCTGCGTGACACGACACGCGCCAAAACCGTTTACTACATTCAAACACGACGTTTTAAACATCATAATGATGGATAATCGAAAATGTAAAGCTTTACAATCACAAAAGAGAGGTAGTCTAATTTCTAAGTAAACAACGATGATATTAAATGGAAATCAAAATTATTTAAGCGTCCTACTTCTGAGAAAAAGATCCTGGCATGAGAAAGTTTCAAACTGCGCTCAAATTTGCCAAAGTACCAAAACACTCAACGTTCCAACAAGATCTCAAATATTACTATATAACTATCTATAACTTTAAAAATATTTTTACAAGTTTTGATGGAGTTCTCAGTTAAGTCTCAGTTGCCAGTTTTATAAACTGCTTACACTAGTCTTACAACTTAGTCGCCTAATTTCTTCAAGAGTGGTTATAACTTTTAATCAGTTACTGTGGAGTGAAATTGGCCTATAATGAAAAGTAAGAATGATTAGCCCTAACTAACTGCTAGTTGGTCAGACTAGTTCTTAAACACAGTCTTAACTTTGCAACTTTGTTTAATCAACCGGCTACAGATGTTTCTTCTAAAATTGTTAAAATACATTAAAGTATGGACCTGTGGAATTAATATATAGATTGTATAAATTAAACAATCTGGATTTGGGTAAATTTCATGAGAAATGTTTGAGTTAATATGTACATTTTCAATAATATTGACTACAAGTAGTAAACTTGGCAAATCTGAGCTCAGTTTGTGACATGATCAAGATGTCTTTTGAAACTTTAACGGAGACATTTGTGAGATTTATGGGTGTTTTTCTCAGGAGAAATATCTGAGATGCAGGGGACTTAAAGGGACATTCCACTTTTTTTGAAAATATGCTACTTCTCCAGCTCCCCTAGAGTTAAACATTTGATTTCTACCTCTTTGGAATCCATTCAGCCGATCTCCGGGTCCGGCGCTAGCACCCCCAGCATAGCTCAGCACAATCCATTGAATCTGACTAGACCACTAGCATCGCGCTCAAAAACAACCAAAGAGTTTCAAATCTTTTCCCATTTCAAACTCGACACTTCTATAGACACATCGTGCACCAAGACAGACGGAAAATTAAAAGTTGCGATTTTCAAGGCAGATATGGCTATGAACTATACTCTCAAACTGGCGTAATAATCAAGGACTTTGCTGCCGTAACATGACTGCAACAAGCGTAGTATTGAAAGTAACCAAGGGAACTATTTTCGGGCAGTGGGTAATATCACTAAAAAAGTGGAATGTCCCTTTAAGCAAAAGTTTTCATTTGCTCTCCATTTAATCTTATTGATGTCTAAGAGAAATAACTTTTTTCCCCCATATATTTTATATGACGGCACCATATTCTTACTACCAGCCCATTCTCATGAAATGCGTATAAATAGCACGCAATTGAAAAGTTGTGCAATGCATACAACAAATTCCAATTTTGCGTGGATATGATACGCCAGTCCTTCCTGTTCACTTTATACGGTGCATTTTTCCATGTCGTTTAAGGTTTTGGTTTCTCCTTTTTTCCGTTTTATTTACCATTGTCACTTGGGTTTGAAGTTAGAACAACGTTTTGTTACAAAAAGTGACCCAAACACCAATTTTAACCCCAACTTTAAAGAGACACTTCACCCATTTGCATTAAGCTTTGTATAGTTAGAACCCCAGTCATGTTTTTGAATGATCATGCATCATTTCCTCAGTTTCCGCTGAGACAGGAGAAATACAGATTTCAGTTTTGCACTTCCTTCTTTCAATGATGTAAAAATCATCATTTTGCATCATTGAAAGCAGGAAGTCCAATATCTTTGTTGAGACTACAAACACCCCTTTTCTCGGTCAAATAGGCACTAAATTCGAAATGAATGTTACATTTCGACTACAAATATGACGCACTTTCAATAAAGATTAATGTTTCTACGGGTGAAATGCTCCTTTAAGCGACTATGGTTTGAAAATAGACAAAAACATGAAGAAAGCTATATATTAAATGACATCCTAAAGGAAAGCCCAAATCTAACCCCAAACCCAACGCACCCATGGTTTATAAAACAGATACAAACCAATACATAAAACGACATGAAAAGATACGCCGCTTAAAGTGAACATGAAGGACTGCTGTATTATACAGTATGCAAATATGTGATTTTTCACACTGCATGCTATTTATACGCATTTCATGAGAATGGGTTGCTTACTACACTATATACTTATTTGATTTGTGTTTATTTTTAAAAATAAACATCTTGGATGAAGTTCATACTTGCAACCAAAATAAAAAAGAGATGCACACTTAAAGCGTATTTAATAGTGAGGTTAAATTCATCTGTGTGTGTGCGCGCGTGTATTAGAGAAAGATGGAGAGAGTGCGTTGCATGAATGTGTGCTGGGATGATAAGGAGGGTAATTAATTTTCTTTAATTAATTGCTACAATGCTGCTATCATCACAGCGAGTGAGGAGCAAAACTTCTACTGTTCTGAAGTGGCAAAGCACACACACACACACACACGGTGCCTTCATAAAGGTTAAGGACACATTCACTCACTATACAGATGAGAAGACAAGTCTTATAAACACAGATCACTACATCTGCGAACAATTTGCGGACAAATTTATGTACAACAAATGATGTTTCCAGGTTAAATAAACTATATCCCCCCAACATGTTCTCATGTATCTCAGAAGATCCAGAACGCCACACAAGGAGATAATCACATGCGCTGATGAAACACACAATACGCCATAGATGTAAACCACCTTGGTCATACAAACCATTATCTCAATATTAAACATACCACAACTAATCAACTATAATCATCAGATAGAAAAAGAAACAGGACACAGAAAGACAAGGAAATCATGGAAGGGTGGCAGAGGACAAGGGCCGAAATGTAAAAATCAATTTGCCAACTAAAACAGATGACCCTAAACTCAGTGTGTGCCTGGTAATGGTGAGGGGGGGGCCTACCCACGATAAATTCAATTTACGCAGCTCCACCAACTCAATTTGTGCTTCCATTTGGGGGCAGAAGAGAGGAGTGGCGCCACGGGATCAAGCGTCCCCCCAGGCTCCTGCAGCTCCTCTACATATGTTCCTCTTCCCAAACCTAATAATACTCAATTCAGCCAGAGCAAGGTACCTCACCTTCTGTTGTACACACACAGAAACACACAAACATGTTTCCATCCTGTTTTATTCGAATGCACCTTTATTCAAATACATCATATGTTTGCTTTGCATGCATTCATTGGCTGTGTTTGGAATAGAATACTAGATAAGTGCATACTGTGCAGTATACACTAAATAACACCTACTACTCTAATACTATTCATTTAAGAGTATAAAAGGTCATTTAGGTAGTCCATGTATATAGAAAATTTCACTAATACATCGTATGTTTGGAGTAAAATACTAGATAAGTGCACACTAAATACTGTGCAGTATGCACTGAATAACATCTACTACTCTAATACTATTTGTTTAAGAGTATACAAGGTCATCTGGGTAGTCCATGCATACAGACTATTTGCATACTAAAATGTTCAGAATAGTATACTAGATTACTGCATACTGTGTATTATACACCAAATAATACGTAGTTTTAATACTATTTTTATCAGTATACAAGATCATCTGGGTAGCCATGCATACAGAAAATTAACATACTAAAATGTTCAGAATATAATACTAGATTAGTGCACACTACATACTGTGCAGTATGCTTTGTTTGCGATCATTGATTGTGTTCAGAATACATTAGTGCATACTGTACTGTGCAGAATACACTGAATAACATCTACTCCTCTAATACTATTTATTTAAGACTATACAAGGTAATCTAGGTAGTCCATTCATATAAAAAAATTCCCTAATACATTGTATGCTGTCTGCTTTGTTTGCATTCATTGGCTGTGTTTGGAATAGAATACTAGATAAGCACATACTACATACTGAGCAGTATGCAGTGAATAACATCTCCTACTCTAATACGATTTATTTAAGGTCATCTAGGTAGTCCATACATAAAGAACATTTCCCTAATACATTGTATGTTTGCATTCATTGGCTGTGTTCAGAATAGAATACTAGATTAGTACATACTACATTCTGTGCAGTGTACACTAAATAACACCTACTACTCTTAAACTACTTATTCAAGAGTATACAAGGTCATAGGTAGTCCATGCATATGGATATTTTTCCTAATACTTCTTTGGTTTGTTTTGTTTGCATTCACTGTCTGTGTTCAGAATAGATTAGTGCATACTGCATATATGTACGCAGTATATACTGAATAACACCTACTGCTCTAATACTATTTGTTTAAGAGTATACAAGGTCATCAATGTAGTCCATGCATATAGAAAATTTCCCTAATACATCGTATGTTTGCTTTATTGGCTGTGTTCGGAATAGAATAGATAAGCACATACTACATACTGTGCAGTATACACTGAATAACATCTACTACTCTAATACTATTTTTAACAGTATACAAGGTCATCTGGGTAGCCATGCAGAAAATTAACATACTAAAATGTTCAGAATAGAATACTAGATTAGTGCACACTACATACTATGCAGTGTCCACTGAATAAAATCTACTACTCTAATACTATTTATTTAAGAGTATACAAGATCATCTAGGTTGTCCATGCATATGGAAAATTTCCCTATTACTTCTTTTGTTTGCATTCATTGTCTGTGTTCAGAATAGATTAGTGCATACTGCATATATGTACGTGATATACACTGAATAAAACCTAGTGCTCTAATACTATTTGTTTAAGAGCATACAAGGTCATCTAGGTAGCCCATGCATATAGAAAATGTACCCAGTACATCGTATGATTGCTGTGTTTGGAGCAGAATACTAGAGAAGTGCACACTACATACTGTGCAGTATGCACTGAATAACATCTACTACTCTAATACTATTTATTTAAGAGTATACAAATAGTAGCCAAGCATACAGGTGATTAACATGCTAAAATGTTCAGAATAGAATACTAGTGGTTTTTTATATTATTTTTTTAACAAATAAAATTGGGTAGCCATGCTTTCAGAAAAAAATTGCATACTATGCACTGTAAACATATTGGATACTGCATAATAATGCTCTCAACTATTGAACATATGAGAAAAATTACCAACTGGGCCAGTTTGAAGGCATAAGGAAGTGTTTAATTTTACGTAGTTAAAAATGATAAACAGTCTAAAATCATATTGAGCTATATGACTAAAACTGTCCCCAAAACAATACAGGAATCATTTTGCACAATTCTTGTTGTGCTAGAAGCTTTCAAATGTAATATTTGCTGTCATAATCATGCTTCAGTAGTTCTTTCAGAGTCGGGAAATTATGACAGACAGCCCTTGAATTCACGCTTTTCCCGAAAGAATAGCCGCCTCCTGTTTCTGTCTGTTTCAGTGTGCCTCAAAACGTCACTTTAAGCAATGCCTTATTGTGCCTACAGCAGAAGCAAACTGGGATTTTCAGGTTTTAAAATTGATTTGATTTTTGTGCTTGGATGAAACAAGACAGAGTGGTACGTGTGTAATGTGATGACCTCACACGAAAGCGTTTTTAAAAGGTCGAACGCGAATATGAACGAATTAGACGCGTCGGTCTGATCGCTGGTTTAATTCCAAACGGATTCTAAAAGGTTGTTAGCGAAAGAAAATGAGGTTTGAGATGCCAAATGAAAGATAGTGAGAGAAAGATTGAACAGGTTTGGATGGAGTGCTTACACATACAGACTGTTATATACACATACATAATCGAGTGAGATTAGACAGACAGCATCTAAATCTCCACCTCTTTTATTCATTCTGTCTGTCTTTATTTTCTCTCTCTCTTTCTCTCTCTCCCTCTCTCACACACAGCAGCTTGGCTCCTTGCTCGATTTTCTCTACCATCTGATTGGCCAGAAGGGTGCTTTTATGGATTCTGATTGGACGAGCTCTCTCTCTCTCCCTCTCTCTCTCTCTCTCTCTTTTCCCATAATGCTCATGGTCGGTGAGCAGGAGCTAAGGGTCTGTCCAATCATTGTCTGAGCCATCAATCAAAGCTGACGGGCCCAAGCGACATGAAAAGAAACCTCAGTGGCAGCCATTAACCGAACACCCCCCACCACCCCTTTCTCTCCCCTCCCTCTCTTCCTCGCTCACTCTCTCTCTCTCTCTCTCTCTCTTTTGCTCAGCCCCCCGTGCTTTGTTTTCCTTTCAACAGACAAAAACGGACTGACAAGATGGAGGGCTGGACATTAATCAAACCACCCCATGGAACCACCTCTTCCTCCCGATAATAAATAAATTCCACTCTTCTCATTGGACAGATGCTCGCATTTTCACCCGACTTTTCCTCCGCGCTCTCCCTCGCTCTCTCGTTTTTAAGGGTCCTCATCTGCTCTCGGTCAGAATAATTCCCCACAGATCCGAGCGGGGCAGGTGTTTGGCTCACCCCGTCCCTCTCCAGGGGCCGCGTTGCCCTGACAACTGACCATCCTGATACTCTCTCACGTTCACAGTTCTCGTATGAGTGTTCGGTTTGCACCAATGGTTAGCTCTTATGCTTTATTTTTTTCAACAGTAAAATTCATGCGACTTTGGATCGCTGTGCTCGACATATTTTGCCTATTTTTATATTCGATTCCAAAGTCTCACTGGTGGAAATTAATACTATAGAGAAAACACATTAATAAACATCCTCCTTGCGGAGTTGGAAACATGACAGCGGGCGTTTCTCAGTCTCACTGCTATAACAGACAGAATAACAAAATTCCCGAGATGACAGCAGGACATCTAATGAAAACAATACTGAGGTTTGCTGTCCATATTCGAAAAACAAAACAAAGCTAAACAGCTTTTTGTTGCACACAAAAGAAAATATAAATGTATATGGGTAGACTATATGACATATAATTTTTGCTTTTTCTCCCTAAACTGGTAGTATCAGTTTGTATAGCACTTTTCATATTATTGCCTCCCCTTACTTTTTTAAGTCACTTTAGTGTCTTCATGTAAATTTTTTAAATGGAATGAAGATCACCTAAAAATCACAAGTTTGATTATATAGCCTAATGTGAGATGACTGTCGATCTTTGAATAAAACTGCAATGTCATTACACCACACAGAAGTAGGCTACAACTGATAGATCATTATAACATTGGGGAGTATGATTTCCTACAAACATTTTTCCTCGGCTTGACAGGTAGGAGAAGACAAATGTAAAGTTAAGATGGCACGTGGAGGCGTGTTAGTGAGCCGCAACGGGTACTGTGGCACCCTGCCTTGCGGGGCATTGTGGGATATGTCCTCCATTGGAGCGACTGCCCAGATGACATATTACAACTCTGCAGGAAACACATGGGCCTACACGAGGAGGCGTTTCTGCGGAGTTCTGTAAACGTTTAATTTCGGTCGTCCTCCCCGCTGGTTTTACCCAGGTTCAGCGAGAGCCCCGCGGAGGGCCGAGGCGTGTTTGCGTTGGCCCCTTCGGAGAAGGATGGGGGCCCCGAGAACCGCTTAATGCTCCAACCTTCATCTTTGAAGTTTTGTTTGGCTGTGCAGTGAAAACATTGGATCGAAAAAGCCGACGTACTTCTCTTATTTGTAAATCAACTTGAGCCTTCAGAGATCAAATGGCCGTTTGAAATATTCCCTTTCTTGCAACATTAACATCCCGAAGTAAGATAAAAGAAAACATTCGGAAGGAAATTGGACGCTGTCCTCAAAGTGATTCACGCAACGCAAACACAACAAAGAAAACGTCTTAAACCTGCAGAAACAAAAGAAAAGCATTGATTTGCTGTTAACATATTTAATGAGTGGAAATAGAGGCGAGGTCTATAAGACGGCTGGTTCGGTGAAGATATCGGCGGTGTTTTTCTGAACGCCGATCTGTTGTATCATTGACACATAAATGGATTAGGGTCATGTATCACTGATAATGGTCTAGCCTGATGCTGTGTGTCTGCTGTTCAGGTTGTGCCTGTGCGATAAGGCCTATTGATTATGTACCATATGCAGTTCCCACGCCGTCCATTGCACCATGTGTCGTGTGATGTTTCTCCGGAGAGGGGTGGGAGGGTTGCTACAGCTGGTGAGTGCGGGGTTAATTTGCTTAAATGGCCCGATGGCCTTCCAGAGCATCAACCTGGTATGGAAAGGTAAAAAACACGATCGAGAAATTCTTATCCGAAGCACATTAAAGACGCAGACATTTGAGACAGACAAAGTTGTTTTTAATAGATGTAATCACAGTGGTTTCGAAATGAGAGCTGCTGTGTTTCATGACTGATAAGGCCACAGTAAGGAATATCCCAATAAAAGAGGCACATGTGTTTTCTAAAGACACATTCACATTACACACGGAAAATATATTCACAGTACACGCAGGGAGCACACTTTCAACATGTGATCGACTACAATTCCACAAGTCTGAAGTACATCAATCACCGCGTACCCCCCCACCAAGTGACAATCATGTAATTTTACAGGAGAGCGACGCTTAACAGTCTGCCACTGCGCTCACAGCTTCGGTCTGTACTTCATTTGAAGTTTTGGTGCACAGTGTGTGATATAATCGTGAAGGAAACGTCTGGCAGTGATGCTACTTATTCATCCACATGTCTTTATATCTATTGCAAATTGTGATAAAACTCCAGGGTTCGTTTGGCGACGTGAAATCAATGCAAAGTCACAGTTTCGTGTAATCAACATGACAAAATGATATGCTAGTTTATCACGGATTCTACAGAAGACAAAGAGAAAATGCTACAATTGTCTTAAATAGGTTTTGAATACTTAAACAATTAAACTATTCGGTAGGAACTGGTCGAACGGCGCGTCAGTCAACGCTCAAGGTTCAAATATTGTCCCCACCTCCTCAAAAGAAACCACCAATGGATCTCCAGCTGGGCGTGGCCTTTTTCGAAGTCTTTTGGCCTCGTTTTGAAGCTTCTGTCGGATGTAGCCCTTTATCTCCGAATCGGTTTTTCCGGGAAAGAATCGCTGCACTGTCCCTGCGAAGAATGTATGAGCGGTGAGCAAAAATCCAACATTCTGACCACAATTAATTAAAAACCTGATTACAGTTAATGAAACAGAACTGAATATATTTTCTAACTTACAATCAGTAAAAACCACTTTGCTGTATTTGTTACGAATGGCACCAAATCGCTGGCCCATTTATTTTGGTTTTGCACACACATTTAATTCTAAATTCAAGGGAGTGCAGTTTAAATCTTTCCCACGACCTTATGGTTACCATTTCAGAGCGGTCACCACTCTTGCAGACATACCAAAACAAGTTAAGATCATCCAAAATGGGATAATGGCAGAAAAATAAAAAATGTTAATGGTCTGGAACAAAAAGATTATACATAAGTCCACGTCTATTACCTATGGCAGTGGTTCTCAAACTTTTAGGCTTGAGCACCCCTTTGTGAAAGGTTCATCCCTTCGCGCGCCTTCAAAGAAAATTTATGACATAAAACAATCTCAAACTTAGGACCTGCATTAAACTAAACATATTGGGGTGGTTTCCCAGACAAGGTTTAGATTAATCCAGAACTAGACCTTATATTAGGACATTTTACAAAAATACCTTACAAAAAACATTATTGGTACTGAGTCAAAACAATGGCACTCATATATGTTAAGATACAACAGTACAAGGTGTTTATAAATTAAGGCAGCTCAAACATGCAATTTAGTCTAGGACTAGGATAAGCCCTGTCCGGAAAACTGCTCCATTAAATGATACAATGTAGTGCTGTTTGTTAGTAGGCTTATTTTTTTGAGGTTTTATTACACAGAGTTTATGATAAATACATTTATTTTAAAAAGAAATCATAAAACTGGAGCACCCCTGGCACCTTTCCACGCCCCTAAACGGTGCCCGCCCCCCTAGTTTGAGAACCACTGACCTATAATGAGAATCAGGTATGAAGTTTAGTAGTTATTTATATGGTGGATTAGGGGTATATATTGCGTATAATAATAACAAAAAAAAATTTTAAATAAAATTTTTTGCTAATTTTTCAAAAGTTTATTGGTGAAAATTCATACTATAAAGAAATCACATGAATAAACATCCTTGTGGAGTTGGAAACATGCACTGTAAAATATGATTGTTGGTTCAACTTAAAAAAGCCAACTCAACCCAAAAACCTTAACTTTGTGTCAACCAATATTCTCTAAGTTCAGGGGTGTCCAAACTCGGTCCTGGAGGGCCGGTGTCCTGCAGAGTTTAGCTGCAACTTCCCTCAACACACCTGCCTGAAATTCTAGGTGTTTCTCAATGTCAAGGATTATCAGGGCAATTTCGCATTAATTATCGCTGACGTATCGAATCAAGGAACCGGCACCACTAACGAGACGCGCGTGACATCGCATGCGATTCATCGCGCAGCCCCAATATATGCGTCCTTTCCTGTATATGGGATATTTCTCAAAAGAAGGACTCAGTCCTTGGTTGAAATTCCGAGGAGCCTCGACATTGAAACAGCCCTTCGACGGATGTCGATGACGTAGCATCCTCGAAATTCTGGCTTCCGAGGATCCTTCCTTGACATTGAGAAACAGCTTCTGCCTAGTAAGACCTTGATTAGCTGGATCAGGTGTGTTTGATTGGGGTGGAACAAAACTTTGCAGATTAGGGTGGAGCAAAACTCTACTGGCCCTCCAGGAGCAGGACTGCACACCCCTGTCTAAGTTAAACCAACTCAAAATCTAAAGCCCTATTCGGACGGGATTAGTTTTACGGGGGTAGATGGCATAATGTAATGTTACCACAGGACATCGGTAATATTGGTCAATTTGCACAGGATTAGACATCTCAGCGAAACATTCAAAAGTGGGAGGGGTAACTCATTATGTAGCACATATGTTATGCTTTTATTATGTCTCCTCTCTCGTCGTCACATGCACATTACCTTCATCTTGATATCACATGTGCAAACAACATGACACAGACGAGAAACACTCGAAACACTGTGCTTTAATTTTAGTTTGGAGAGAACGTCAGTTTCAGAAACAGTTCCGTGCCTTTGAGAAGTGATTTTGACTTTTTTTTGTGTCGTGGTAGTCAGGAACTGACTTGCCACTGACGTGTTTTCTCGCCTAGAATGCAAGTAAATGCTTCTTTAAGCACTTTTATATTTGAAAGAAACCCGCAAAATTATTATTTACGTGTATATTTACAGCTGGTCTATTCGCACTGGATTAGTATTACCTAAAGTAGGGCTGTAACGATATATCGTGTGTCCCATTAAAAAGACCTGTCTAAAACTCGAATCTGCATCGCGATTCTGTGTTTCATGCGCAGCTTGTGCGTGTCCTATGGCGTTTTGGTCAGTAAGAAGTCCGTTATTAATCTAAAATCATTATGAGTCTGAGTCGTTTATAACGTGCATTTAAAAAAGCAACACTCGCTAAACAAAATCATTCAAAATATTCTTTATTATCATGAAAATACCTGAAACAATCTGAAGAACGGCGATATACATGTTCCTGTAGACATTTCCTGGAATAGGGTTCGTAATGCTACTTCTTCTGTTGCACAATTGGAGTTTCTGCACGAGAGCGCCCCCTGGCTTTTGGATGTGGCGGCATTTCACCGTAATTCATTCAAATTCATTCATTGAGAAAACAAGCATTTGCAAGATAACTCGTTACAGCCCTAACCTAAAGTAATTTCTCCGGACCTTTTTACAGAAGGTAAAAGTCGTTGTAATCTTTAACCCATTTGCGCCTGATGCTGCGCGCATCTACCCCCGACTACTTTAATTTCATGTTTCTAAGTGCTACAGAGGCTTAGATATTAAGTTTTTGGTAGATGTTTACAATTCTTAGTATTTTTTCTGAAAACCCTCAGGAGATAAGGGTATTTATCCTAGAATAACATAGGTTTAGGCGTTTTAGGAGTAAATGGGTTGTCCTTAATGATTACTGACATGGAGCATTCGAACGGGACTAAAATCACTGAGAAGCTCTGATCAAAATTGCTTTACCCCACCTCCCTATGTAAAACTAAGCCAGCAGCCATATTACCCTATGGCCCAAGACAGCTTACCCTGTGGTCTGTGTGGGTCCAAACATCCCAGTATAGTGACGGGGGCACTATACTGTCAAAAAAAGCACCGTCCTTCGGATGAGACGTTAAACCGAGGTCCTGACTCTCTGTGGACATTAAAAATCCCAGGATGTCTTTCGAAAAAGAGTAGGGGTGTGCCCTGGCCAAACTTGCCCGTTGCCTACTAATCATCCCCTCATACTAATTGGCTATATCACTCGGTCTCCTCTCTACTAATAAGCTGGTGTGTGGTGGGTGTTCTTGCACAATATGGCTGCCGTCGCATCATCCAGGTGGATGCTGCAGATTGGTGGTGGTTGAGGAGAATCCCCCTTTCATATGTAAAATGCTTTGAGTGCTTCAGAAAAGCGCTATATAAATGTAATGAATTATTAATTACTTTAGGCAGCCCGACCTGATCTTACGAGAGCTCGGACAAACTCCAAAAGTCAGCCAACTTGCACAAATCCAAACTAAGTATTTACTGTAAAATGGTCTTAAACAAAGCAAAAGGCACAAACTTCTGATCTATGCAGTACATACTCAGAATGGCCTGGATCTCATGGGCTGGAAGAGCTGGCTTAGGTGTCCCTCGCTTGCTGTTAACAATGCCTGAGATGGAGTGAGAAGCCAGACAGTCTCTGTCGTACAGGCTCCGCAGAAGGTCATTGGTAAGTTTCTGAGCGGTGGTCCCAGTGTTGCAGCGCTCCAAAAGATCGCCAGTGATAATCTGGAGCAAAAAACACAGATTTCAGATCACAACCGAGAACTGCGGATCATGCAGATGCGACCCAACAGTATCCGTACAGTACAAATCCACTTAAAGACAACTGGGCTTAAAAGCAAACTTTTAGATTATGCATTTTCATTCATGCATCCAGCAGACACTTTTATTCAAAGCCACTTACGGTGCATCACAAGTTATACATTTTATGAGTATGTTTGTACCACTTGAGCTACAGGGACACAAAACCACAACTGCAAGAAATTGTAACTTACTTTCTGTTCGAGAAGTGCTTCATTCCTTTGCATTGTATGAGTGATCTCATACCGACCACACCCCTGCTGATCTGAACTTTCACATTTATTTGTTATCCTACTAAGCACTGTTGGAGTTGAAATCCGTCCAGGTGGGCCGCTTCTCTCCAGCACTCTCGGGATGCTAGGAGTCACGGATCCGCTGGTACTGCTCAGCCATCGATCACTCCTCTCGATCAAGTCTTCAAGCGTTTGTGCCAACTTTCCACAAGCTGCAAAAATAATAATTAACTTTCAGAATAGGTGGAATATAAGCTTTCAATTTATGGTGGAATTTGCATACAAGTGCAAAGGCTTAAAGTAAATAAATAGCAAACAACACACAAATGATTGTAATAAAAAGTGTATATAAATGCTGTTCTATATAGATACGATTAACTTTGAACCATCCAAATTTACATTGAACTAATTAAATCCAACCAGAAGTGCACTCCACTTCACCTCTATACCTGTTAGGCTCCTGATTTGCTCTCGGAGGCCATCCATCTCCCTCTGCATACTCAGCACCATGGCAATAAGCTCCGCCCTTGAACGTGATTGGAGGCTTCCTATTACCTGTAAACAGTAAATAGAACATGCACTGACATGGATTTATATAAACATCACTAATTAACTAAAATACCTGTAATTATTTAAGGTGCACAAACCCAAGTTTAAAACTAAAAAGCTATAGCTGCAATTGACTTATGCACAACCCTTTAGCTTTAAACCTTCAACAGGCGTTTTAGTGTAGATGTTAAGGAAGAAGCTTAACTTGATTCATGCCGTAGATTTATCGGTGCATTAATAAAAGCTAAAGCATCCCTGTAGTAGAGTATCATATTACCTCCATGGTAAATTCTGCATCCCTAGGAGCATCACTCACGGGCTGGACAACTTCAAAAGCCTGCATGACAGTAAATAAAATGCATTTCTATTTAAAATGAATATACTACTGCTCTAACAATACACTATACTGCTATAACTACTTTACAATATCTATAGCTCACTTTAAGGAAGCAATAATTCTGTTTGAAAAATATTGTTGGCCTGTTAGGGAGCAATGCATCAGCAGCGCAAAGGACATAGGTTTGAATCCCAGGGAACAAACACAGGCTACTGATGAAATAGCTTGAATGCACTGTATAAACGTCTGTCAAATGCATAAAGACCAACAAATATTTATTTGCATTCCTATTTACACAAAATGTGCCATTTAATTACATTTTTAATGTAATGTTCTAGTCTATCCAGGAATGCGTATCAACTGAAAAACAAAACTATGATAATAGTAAAATTGGTTAAAGTATAAGCAATAAACAAACCCTTGTTTTGAACTTCACATAGTCAGCAGCATCATAAGCTGAGATCTCCTCTGCATTCACTGCTCTCCATCTTCTCCTCCTCGTCGTCTCTTGACAGAAGATTTGACGCGCGTCTTCCGCGTGCTCTCCGCACCCCTCGCGTGCGCTATACAGGACGCGTTTTGCTATTGTTTTTCTCCTCATCTTTCGTCCATTAGCCGCGGTATCCTCGCGCCGGGTTTTTTATCATGCCGCTCATGGCCACGCGCACATCCGTGACAGCCTGATGACTTTCACGCTCGTGGCATTTCCATTAAAGTTAAAGACACTCCGCGGCGTGTCAAGATCACGAGCTCGTCTGGAGAGATTTGTGTGACAAGTAACACAAAAGTTTTATCAGTGCCTAGTACGTTTCTAACAGTTTAATATATTTAATAAAATACATTGTAAACAAATGATCTGTCATGATGTCATTAAATATGAAGGTTGGTTTAAGTTAAGCTCATTTTAAAATGATTATACTGTAAATATGTATACAGTAGCCTATAACAGTAATAGGAATAGCAAAATAATAGCAAGGTAGGCCATTTTTAATGATCTTCATAACCTCGACGATATATACAGTACATAGCTGTTGTATCTGAGAACAGATACAAGTGAGAGGTCGAGTATGGTTTGACCCCAGCAGTCCATCGTGATCTACAGCGAGCACTAAGTGTATCTGTGGAAAAACCTGAGGTTGTGGAAAAGTGGTCTATCCAGATATTCCACAGGGATGGGGGGAGGGAAGCAGCTCTGGGCTTGAACAAAGTGTATCCTGTAACTCATTAAAGAAGGCACAGAGGAAAGGCCAATCAAATGCTGTCATGGCCACCAGCGCTGTCATGCGTCTGTCTGCAAACACTGTAAACATGGGATTTTAGAACTCATCTTAATTCCAGAAACGTTCCCATACCAGCTGGCTGATGACAACAGACCAACAGAGGCCTTCCCATAGGAAAAAAATCACAAATCTTTTTAATAACTCAATTGTTAGACACCAGAGATTTGTGGTTGGGTCTACCTTATACATATCTATGGGGTCTACAGCGAATTACAATTTATCCATTGTATCAAAATGAGAGTTCCTGGGATTGAACCCATGACCTTTTACGCAACTAACACAATGCTCTACCAATGAGCTATATGGAAAATTCTCCAAGACAAAATGATCTAAGCTACTCGCCAAATGAATTTGAAAATGTATGTGTGTATTTACCTGTTTCTTGACGTAAATGTGGGTGCTGCCATCTTTGAGTTTTCCTGTTTATGACTTCCGGTGAGCCACTAAAGCTAATGGTAGTCTATTGCGAAGGACACAAGTGTGCTGTTTTGACTGCCTGTTTAATATTTATTATGAAATTCAGGAAGACAGACATAATTTGTGCAGTTAGGGGTTGCCATAATAGCTAGTAAATCTCTACAAAACATTTGTTTTAACCATAATCCATGCACAAGAACTGAATGGCGCACATGCAATCATGATCTGTATTTGAAGAGTTTCGTTGCAAAACGAGATAAATCCATTTTTTAACATTTTTGTCAAAACGTTTATTATTATGTTATCATGTTATTATTTTGTTTTATGGTGCTACTTAGCTGTATTTTTTAAGTTTTAAAGGTTTAAATCAAAACAAACCAACTGCAGTTGAATTGAAATTAATTGGAATGCACAACCAAAAAACGAGATTTCTGAACAATTAAAAAAACGGTGGTTATCTCGTTTTGCAACGAAACTCTTCATTTACAAATCCATCCAGTAAAACCTTTCATAGAAACTGCCAGTAAACAATAAATACAATAATTGTTTATTATGCTGATAAAAATATGCTAATTTAGCTGAGTTATTTATTCTGCTACTATATATTATTACAAAAATGCGATTACAGTACAGAATATATACGACATAATCTGCTTAGTTAATATTTATAATAGTTCGTAATGTGTTTGCGCATACTTTTGTTATGCTTTAAATGAAAAAGCAAATACTTTTAAAAGTAAACAAATAATTTCATAAGCTCATGTCTATAGTGTGTAAGAAGCGATGTAATAATATTTTCATAAAATGAAAACAATAATCCATACATGTAATGTTAGTAGTTTATTATGTTTTGTTCAAATAACTTAATAAAAGATACTGCTGACTGTGTCGGACCGCGTGAAGCTCGACGTGTCGCCATAAACAAGTCCATTAAAAATTGCCATTTATAAAAAAACTCACATCAGAGGGACAGTTGTGACATTTTAAACCATCCTCTGAAAAGGTTAAAAACACGAAGTCTTGTTAAATTCCATGTACAAACACTCGCCTGACTGAGATGCTGGTATGTCTCTGTGCTTTTATATTTGCGCATTGAAGACCCGTCACCTACGATCAACAACATGATTATATATATCTCACACTGGTACAGGGCAGGTGTAGTAAATATTAACTGCTTGAATCATGTTTTATGCGTGCTCCCACTACACTGTTTTCTACCGGCTGGCTATAAAACCGGAAGTCTCGGACCGGAATGTATACGTCACATCATTTACTTCCGCATTCGAGAAAAAGGTGGATATACTGTATGTCTATAATAGTCTGATTTATGTATATTTATATTCAAAGGAGTTTTTGAAGAAACAGAGAGACCCAGTTGAAAAATAAGTGAGACTTTAAGTGTCTGAGCTATGAAGCAGCATCTTAAACTGTTAAAATGTCACCAATACCACTGAATACAGAATAACTTCACATATCACAGTTGGATGTTGAACACCTTACATATACATAATATACATTATTATATAACACTGAATAGTCAAGCATGATTCATACGGTACATTGATCCTGGTGACGGGTACATTTAGTTAGGACCATTAAAGAGTTTAATTCTAGCTTAATCCTTCCAGATCTACTTCACTCCTGATCTATAGACTAAACATTGCATGACCAAAGATTATATGTATCATATGCACATTGATCATCTCATAAATTTCCCCTCCTGAGTGACTCCGCCCCTAAAAAGACTAGTATTGATGATGTATTGATGCACATCTTTTATTTACTTTACTCGTAAGGTCTTTCACCTCCCTCCTAACAAATCCATCACAAATACAGCACAGGTTCTTTTATAGGTCACAGGCTGCCATATCCCATTAAATCTGAGAGCTGCTTTCAAGTTTATCTTGTGACTGTCAGACTTGTCCACACACAGGAATTTACAAAGAGTTGAGAGATTGCGACTGTGGTCAGCAGGGTTGGGTTTAAACAGCGGTATAAAATACTGGAACCAAACGATTTGTTTATGACATTTGTTTTACATTAACGCATTTAGCAGACGCTTTTATCAAAAGCAACTAACCGTGCATTCGAGGTTTACATTTCTTTAGTAACCATGTCCCATAGGAACTGAACCATAAGCCCTAATCACTTAAGCTACATGAACAAGTTTGTTCTGCGAAAATACTCTGACGGTGTTTCCTGCACCACTGCTCACCATTATTTAATATCCAGTGGGGTTCAGAAACCCCGGACTGGGAATCACAGATTAAGCGTTTTTTCTTTGATCTAAAGTGACTAAAAGTAACATGAGAAAAGTTTGAAGAATTCAGATCACACAACCATCCGGGTACTATGAATGTGACAGCTCACGAAGTGATTTTGTGATAAAATGTGATATGATAAAATATATGCAATACCCCAAATGCACAGTACAGTAAGTGGTTTGGATGAAAATGTCTGCAGTCTGCCAAATGCAGTAATGTAATGGGCATGAATAATAATGTGATTTGGCTATAGAAAGATGTACAACTGATGCAATTTTTTTTAAATCAAGTTTTAAGCACACACACAAACACACACACGTCATCTCTGTCCAGGAGTCCTTCACGTTCACCAGCGCTGCCCTGGACACCGAATGGCCTGCATTGTTTCGCACTCATGTGTCAGTCTGCGACAGGTCTTAACGCAGCATTGCTGTTCTTTTAAACAAGCTGCTCCATATTCATGAGAATGCTGGCAACAGAGGAAAGAAGTGTCATGGTGGGAAGTCTAATGAAGTGACAGATCGCTGAGCACGCTCAAAACTCATCAACCATAAGTGTGCATGAAAATCTTTATTTAGAACAGAATACTGATTATGTGTGTGTGCTCATTTATATCATTGCTACACCTTTTTCCAGGCCGGATTGCCCACCTTTCTGTGCATCAAATTGTGCGAGGGCTCTCCCAGGGGTCGCTGAGAGTGGGGTCAGAGTTCAATTCTGACGCCCCCAGATGGTCAATTAAATCCCACTCAGTGCCCAGTCAAGGCCTTTTGCTTTATGGCACTATTTACTCTAGAATTTTATTATGTAGAGAGGAAGATGAGAAGGATGAAGAAAACATTTTGAACAAGAGAACCTGTATGAACGAATAGGCCACATAATTTTAGCCTTCTAAATGAAGACATGTAGCCTGATCATTAGGGATCATTGAAAATGTAAGAACTTTATTGATTTTGTTACTATTCCACTCAATATCTCCTTTAACATTTTTAAGCAATCACCCCTCAAACACACACACACACACACAGACAGCACTTCACTATCAAATAAACAAAAACATATTGTAGAAATTCAACATGAAGTTAAAACAACTTGGTTTGCAAGTCAATTCAACCTACTATTTTAAGTTTTGACCTGTGACAAAAAAATATTTTTTTTAAGTTAAAGTAACACAAAAATATATTTTGATTTGACAAAAATGCTGCATCTTTTTACCAGTGCACTAAAATACATATTTAAAATATATATATTTTTATTTAATAATCATATCAGTGAAGAATTTAAACAAAGGGGAACAAAATGTGACAGAATACATTCAGTAATCACAATTAGTTTCATGTTTTCTTTTTAAGGAAGGAAAATGCTTTAGACGTTGCCATAGTAGACACTTGTAGCTTGCAGAATGTGTCTTTACAGTAATTAATTTGATAATATTTACTTTTACATTTATGCATTTGGCAATCCAAAGTGAGGAAAACAACAAAGGGATTTGTTTTAGGGAGGCAATCATCTGAGAAGTGATATACAAGTTACTTTCATCTTTCAATTTTCAACAATTTTTAGTCACACTACCTGTTTAGGGAGAGCCGTAGCCACAATAATACATTGAATTATATTTTATATGTATTTTATATGCATTTAATAATTTGCCTGTGTACTGTGCAATCTTTTTGCTTTGCAACGATGCATGCAAAATTGTAAAAGTGCTATATAAATGCATTTAATTTGAACTGAATTCAATTTTATATATGCACTATCCACACTGTAAAAAATAGTTTGCTGCCGTAAAATTTTTTGTTGAATCAACTCGGATTTACAAGTCATTTCAACTTATTATTATTTATCTTGACTAGAGATGAGTTGTTTTAACTACAGGTGAGTTGTTATAACTTATAAAATTAAGTTGACTTTTCTCAACTATATTTTATAAGTTGAATCAACGCATCTCTGTTGACAGGACTTGTTAATCTGAGTTGATTTAACAAAAAATTTTAAGCCAGCAAAGTATTTTTTACAGTGCAGGCACAGCATTCAACAACTTGTGTCATAAATGAGGGATGCAGCGGAGCGAATCATTGTGCATTTAAAGGAAAACACCACCGTTTTTTCAATGTTTTGCTATGTTTTTGCCTCAACTTGGATGAATTGGTGCATACCTATCTTTTTTCAATGCGTGCACTTTTGACCTTTGTGCGGCGCTTCTTGAGTGTGTTGGCATTCGGCCTAGCCCCATTCATTCCTATGGCTCCAAACAAAAGTTTTATTTTGTGCCACCATCCTTACTCATGTAACTACTCATGTAACACTCTTTAAATAGAGAAAACATGGAAGTGTTTAGTGGCTTCTAAATTCATCCCTGTTTGGAGCCATAGGAATGAATTGGGCTAGGCTAAATGCTAACACATTCAAGAAGCGCTGTACAAAGATTAAAAGTGCACGCATTGAAAAAAACATAGGTATGTATTAATTAGTCAAGAACATAGTAAAATATTGAAAAACGGTGGTGTTTTCCTTTAAGATATACAATTATGCGTGTTCACTGGGATCAAACCCGAAAAGGCACATGAGAGGTGACTTACAGTACAGTATCGAGTAAATAAGATGGTAAAACTGTACTGCATGAAAAAATTAACAATTTCCCATGTGTCTAGTGCTATGACTCACAATCTATTAAAGTCAAACTCAATGCATTTCCTGACAGAAATGAGACATTTCCACTGTACTGTTCGTTAATCTACAGGGGTTGAACCAAATCTGGCCTCTGTGTGAGTTTTAAAAAGACCTGAAGTTATGGAAGTTACAAACGTTAACCCAGAACGCCGTTCTGCTCAGCATCAGCCATTCCTGCCTCTGAGGAATTAGTGATGTCATTGGGGAGGTTGCAGGCCTTTTCGCCGTCATCCAGGCTCAGGTCAGCGTTAAGTCCGAGCAGCGGCGCTTTTGCATGCGCTATAATTCAGACTGTGACTTTGATGATAATAGCACTAATAATGGCTTGACAGTGACGGATGGGTGCAAGCAATTTGGAGGCCTGTGAAGTGACCCCCAACCCAATCAGAGCACTTCCAGGTTAAATGTGACCCCAGGCAGCATGCGAAAGGGCTTTCTGCAGAAGTGCTGAATGGATGATAGGGAAAAAGAAAGAGAAAGGTGGGGCGCCAAAGTGAGCGATACTCCTCAGGATAATAAGCGATTGCTGCGATACACCATTTCTTTCTCATTTGGATGCTTCTGCAAGACTCAGAGAGCAAAAACTCAGTCCGCTAACCACAACGCATTCGAATCCCTGGAGCTACACTCGAAATTGTGCCGCGTTGCCAAAACCTTTCGGTTTCACAACCCGAGACTTTGGCCGCAAACACGGTTCTCTTAATCAACGCAAACACCTCCCCGGGCAGCATTGGGAACGCTTGGCCAGGCCATGTGTTAGACATTAAACGCAATCAGTGACGGCGTTTTTTGAGCGCTGGAGAGATTGAGAGGAAGAGAGATCCAGGTTGATAAATAACAGAGCCATTCAAATGCCCGTCTGTTCACGGGGAGTCTGGGTAATCAAACCGAGGCCTGTTTGCTTTATTTATGCCGCACGTCAAAATGAGAGATTTATCGTTATTGCGAGGCGGCTCTTGATTAGTGAGAGAATGTGGGAAGCTAACCTGGAAAACCTTCAGCGTCTTTTCCCCGGGATGAGAAGTTTCGAGCAACGCCTGGCCTGTTGGAAAAGATGGAGAAGTGACAGGGATTAAGTGTTTTTGCTGCGGTAAAAGCAATTGCGGTCCGGCATTTTTGCATGATGACTTTATGAAACGCTCTCCAACTCCGTTCGAAAACAACTAACATCTGATCGCCATTCGTGCGTTAGCGGTATCATCTGCAAATGGGTTCTGACACCAAAGACAACACGAGCTATGGAAATGATTAAGCAAGACCTCCGCTTGGTTATGCAGTACCATCATTTCAATTTCCTTTGCGATCAACTGTTTCAATATAAGCCTGCATAAACTCTCTGACGTACTTATGGTTTCATGAGACGCATAACCCTTTGTCTTTCCTTGCCAAAAACAAACACAATGTTAAGTATTAGCACCATGCTCTTCTCTCTAGGTCAACATCGCAGCTCGCCATTCCTGTGTTTTTCCATTAATCCTCTTCCATCTCCTTTAATCATACCATAAGCCTAGAGACTCGCGAGGCGCCAAGTAACACGCAACATGTCAGATTCAGCTAGGGACAAATGAATTAAGTCCAGAGGGTGAGGTGGGGATGCAGAGAGGTGCAAGCAGGCTGAATATTGAACCCGGGGGCATCCCGAAAGCCATAACTCAAGGCTTAGGTACCGCGGTCCGCCTTGGAGTTACATTCTGCCCATTGATTTAGTGTCATCTCAGGTCTTGGCCGCCTCTTACGATTATATGCTTTATTAAGTGATTCTCTGAGCATGACATCTTTAGGATATTAGGTGGCTTTTTCTGCAACCTTTTTATAAGCCTGTGAATCGCCTGCTTTAACTAGTTTGAAGGACAGATCATCTTAATTCTCATGGCGTGAAACCTCTCCCGTATTGATCTGGTTGGGATAAAACACATTTTCCATAAGGCACAGGGATTGGGCGTCTATCTTCTTTTTCTTTTCTTTCTTTCTTTTTTTTCGAAGTTAGATTGTCCATTTTAAGGTCATACCCCATGTTACTGAACAGCATTGGGGAAATTAAAGCGAAACGCAAATATTTTAGTACCCAAACATGGTGTAACACCAAGTGAGCATGTTTCTGTAAGGAGGATGTTTCCTCTGGAGAGCATTTATTTTCTTTCACCTTTGTTTGATGGAAAGGCTATGCAAACATATATAAAAGGAAAAAAATTGTTTGATGTGTGTATACGTACGTGTGCGCTTGGATGTCTACGTGTGTGCGCAAGGAAGCCAAAATTGTGAATTAAATATTGTCATAGACGTACATCGGCCAAGTGCAACACGTACATGGGACTTTTGACCAAAATTGCAACTGCAGGATTATTTTATCAGAAATCACAGTTCCCAGAACTCACCGGGAGAACGCTTTTTATCCTCCACGTTGGAGAAAATTCCTGGAGGTACGAGAGATGCTGTTTATCATGACTCCAGGGCTTCACGCATTACTGGAAATGGACAAAGAGTTACCAGAGCAGATTAAATGAATCTTACACGCACAAAAACACTGTCAATGGTTATTACTTAAAACTTTTAAGGTTTTACAAGTTTAAAACGTTTGTTTATTGAACTTTAAAAAAAAGGATGTGAAGAGACCAAGTGATTTCACATTAGTATTAACAGAGCATATGACTTAATCATCTTATTTATTATTTGAACATAAACAACATAATGAAACTGTATTTTAGCCAATGAGTAAAAACATTTACACTACTGGTCAAAAGTTAAGGATCACTCAATATTTCTCATGATTTTAAAAAACCTTGTGATCTGAATGTTTATGCTTGAATGTATTTAAAAAGTTTTGCAGACAAAAATTTAATTGTGCCAACATATTCTTTTTTTATATATAAATAATACAATTTTATCAACACTTTTCAATAAGGTTGTATTTGTTAACATTAGTAAATGCATTAGCTAACATAAACTAACAATAATAACCAATATAGTTTTTTGTTAATGTTAGTACAATCGTTCATGTTAGTTCATTGTGCGTTAACTTGCGTTAAAGGTGTAGTGTGTAAATTTTAGTGGCATCTAGTGGTGAGGTTGCGAATTGCAACCAACGGCTCAGTCCACTGCCCAACCCTCGCTTTTGAAATGCATAAAGAATCTACAATAGCAACATTTCATTGTCGGAGACAACTTAATAAAAAGGTTTGTCCGTTAAGGGCTTCTGTAGAAACATGGCGGCACAAAATGGTGACTTCCATGTAAGGGGAGTCTCTGTGTATGTAGATAAAAACGTCTCATTCTAAGGTTATAAAAACATAACGGTTCACTTTAAAAGGTCTTTATACACCCCTGATCATATAGTTTTGTATATTATTTTGCATTTCTGTCAAGAGATCCTTCTAAAAATTACACACTGCACCTTTAACAGCTTACAACTTTTGCTTTTTTTAAACTGCGTTGTTGATATGAAAATAAACAAAGATTAATAAATTCTGTAGAAGTATTCTTCATTTTTATTTCATGTTAGCTAATGCATTAACTAATATTAACAAAAAATACCTTATTGTGTTACCAAAAAGTTTGAAATGATAACTTGGAATGAATAATGACAAAAAACAGCTTGTAAGAACCCTGCATAGTTAAAACTCAGTTTAGTTTACAGGGATTAGACTAGTCTTAGACTAACATAAATATAAGAGCTGTCCAAACTGAAAACAACTTGCACTGACATATCTTAAAATACATCAGTGTCCTTTGTTTTGCCTCAAAATGCACACAAGTAATATTTTTAGTAATTCATGTTTGTTAAAACTAGTTATATTTTCATATTAAACTAAGGCCTTGTCCTGGTTTAAGCTTATCCCTGTCCGGGAAACAACCCCTAACTTTTTTAGCATATTAGAAACGCTAAGCAGTGGTTAGTTTAAAGATGCTAAACTATTTAACAGTGTTAATTTGTTTTAGTTTTTTTTTTAGTCATAACACAACTCCCATCTGTCCATTTGTGTCATCCCATAGTTTACTCTAAACCGTGAAAACAAATAATTAATAATAAATTATATGTAGGCTTAAGTGATGATAAACTTTAGAATTGTAATGTATGGTGTGCTGAGAAAGTTTAAGTGACATGTTTCCAGGGTCAGGACTCTGAACTCTTAGTCAAAGGGTATTTACGGCCGATTCTGTGTGCCAAAGGAGCTTGACAACATGTGCAATTTATGTCGGGGTTGGTTTTAGATGTGTGTGAAAAAGTTCGACAGCGATTGCATTCATATGCATGACCTTCATCTTTAAAGGCACAGTCAAAGATCACAGTGAGTGTTGACAGAGATATTTCTCTCATGCATTGCAGTGGTGAGGGCTGCTGTCTAAATGCTTACTCACCAGGCGCCGACTGCACAGGCCGCCAGCAGAGCCAGCCGGTGGCCCTGAATGCCCTTTTGCTGACTAGACTTCAGCAGCCAATAAATGGAGCTGTCACTCCTGTCAATCTTACTTTCTCGGACACAATCGGCCTATCACGCCCACACATGCCGTCCTGCCCGTCTCGATTATGTCCCTAAAAGGACGGCTTTCTTGTGACAGCCCTGCCTCTTTGTGTGACGGAACGCAGTGATGGCCAATTGCTTTATTCTCCGCCTATAACAAGAGAGAGAGAGAGAGAAAGAGAGAGAGACTCTTTTTTTAATGTAACTTTTTACATAAAATGTAGCTTTACATATAAATCTCTTACTTTTTATTTCATGCTACGGATTATGTAATTGGTTTTGGATAAATGTTATCATATATCATTCACCGTATGATATGAGCATGTGATGGTGATAAATATGCAGATATATTCTCACTAAACGTTCAGAAAATGCAGTCTATCACTATGCATGCAAACAAAATTGACTATAAAAGTGATTTATGAAGATTTACACAGCTTTGTACTTCATAGACAGATATTTCATAGATTACTATAGATTCATGGACAACCTGGCAAGGCTTGACACAGGAGTACATATCGTACATATGTTGTGATTTAATCAGAAATGTTGATGAAGGCCTCAGGTCCTCTTCTTGAAGCCTCAGCTCAAACTCCATTTTGATGCTCCATCGCCATCTGCTGGCTCGAAGATACATGCACAAGCAAAAAATAACAAACAACAAATGAGACAATAGCACTTACATATGCATACAAAATTGCTTAATTTATGTCATGCAACTCTATATTTGTGTGTGTGTTAAGACTTAATATATATACACAAATACTGCTGAATATAAATAATTTGATAATTAATTATTTAATTGGCATCAGCTATAAGGCTTATTTTTTTCGTCCACAAGCATTTTCATAAATGTAACAACAAATTAATACTGTAGGTGCAAGAGTTTCCAAATTTCTTTATATTTTAGGTATTTTACTATTGCCACCATTTTTGTTCAAATTAAATGAATATATTAACAATTTGAAATTAATTCTGTTTTAAGCCTCAAACATAAATATTTTGTCAAGTAACCTAAAAACGTGCTAACAACTAAATTAGCTATTAAAGGGTAAATTATAACAATTAAAGGCAGTGGCGGTTCTAGACAAATTTCACTAGGGGGGCCAAGTAGGGGCCAGTGTTTTACCAGAGGGGCACAAAAAAAAACGGCAAGAAATTATATTTAAAGATTATAGGGGCGGTTACAGGAATTATTTTAAGACAGGACTAGGCCTTAGTTTAATTAGGAAATATAACTAGTTTTAACAAACATGCCTTACTAAATACATTACTTGTGTGCATTTTGAAGCAAAACAAAGGGCACTGGTGTATTTTAAAATATGGCATTGCAAGTTGTTTTCAGTTTGGACAGCTCTTACATTTATTTTAGTCTAGGACTAGTCTAATCCCTTTCCGGGAAACTGCCCCATAAACTTTATCTTACTTTACAATCATATAAATCTTTATTTAATACAAGAGTGAGTGCAGGTGCAAAAGGGGAGCTGGGCTCTTTTCTAAAGCCCCCCAACCGAAAATCATGCGAGCCTACTCAATAAACTTTATGAATGCAAACTTTTATAAAGACAAACGTTTGTTTTAGTTTACATATAAACACACATTGCTAGACAGTTAGTGACCACAATCTAATCAGTATTTAAAATAATATTTATTTTAAATTGTAAACATTTTTATATGACACATTTAATTATATTCCTCCAATTTTATGCACGTATATGTAAGAGCATAATTACAGCGCTTTTGACAATGTGTAAACTTTAAAAAGTTAGCGAGATGTTGGTTTTGCCGGTTGTTGATGAGTAACAGCTGTGAATGATCACCGCGCTTAAGCAGCCACGTCACAGGAGAACAAGTGAACAGTGTCCTAATGTCAAGTGAGCTAGAGTCCTTACCAGTGCCCAAACCTGGATACACATTCTCAACATCGGGAAACTGGGAACA
Organism: Misgurnus anguillicaudatus; assembly: GCF_027580225.2. Lineage (NCBI taxonomy): Eukaryota > Metazoa > Chordata > Actinopteri > Cypriniformes > Cobitidae > Misgurnus > Misgurnus anguillicaudatus. The sequence continues at coordinate 34,502,568 of NC_073355.2, read as the reverse complement.
AATTGAGACACTCGCTGAGCAGCACCCAACACCCGCAGCCAGCTACAGTGGTTGGGTGGGCCGCTCTAATTTGCCCGTTTAGAACGTTATGCGTCGGATTAGTTCCGCTTTTGGCGCTCGCGTGTAAAATCAAAATAAATGTATACTTTTTTATTTGGTCAGCACGGGGTGGCCACAGGGGTGGCCAGGGACTTGTCTACAGAGGCACGGGCCACCCTTGGCCTCCGTGTAGAACCGCCACTGATTAAAGGGCCTATTGCTGGGCCAAAGTGGATTGCCACTAGTAAAGTCACCTAAAGATTTTTTTGAGAAATAATCTTAATCTTTATAAGAAACATAAACACTTGAAAGTGAAATATGGAGTTTACGGATATAACTTGAGCCCACAGTTTTTTTTACGCACTATCCTGCCTCAGAAATCATTTATTTCCTCAAACGACCTCGCCTTTACTTTCCTCCTGATTACTTTTCTGTTGACTATATACTCTGTGAAACCTCTCCACTCCACCCATACGTTCATGGGCCTGTCGCCGTGTTTACCATTCGCGAGGATAAATCGTGTTTCTTCCTTGCCCGTGATTCCATCTCCACCGCGCTCCCGGCGAGCTGGAGAGCGCTGAACGGCGCACGGGTTTATTTGTTTAGGAGAACGGCATTTATTTCCCGTGCGCTCTGTTTGGGCAGATGGCGGGTCCCGCCGCGCCAAGCGGACCCGGGTGTTTATTTGAAATGGGGCGTGCGGCACGCGAGGGTATTGAAAAGCCTTCGCGGGCCATGTGTTCCTCTGTACGCCCTGATTGGGAGACGCATTGGCAGGCGACCCGAGCTTTCTGACGAGAAACAGGAGAGAGAGAGAAATGGCGGGCCCAGTGAGCTCAGGCTCTCCATACGGCGTTTAGGGTCTGGCTGAAAGGGGGTGAATGGAATAATTTCAGCACAACGCGTATTTAAATGTGACTGTAAATCCAGATGACAGCAGTTTGTAATTTACTATGACGAATAAGAAGCCTGATGATAGTGAAATAACACAGACTGGTTACAACATGTTGCCATTTCATTATTCCAAGAAACGCACGATTAAACGAGTTAATTTCTTCTTGTATATAGCTTTAACTAGGTGCGTATTTTCTTTCAGCACTTTTTAAGTGATGTTTTATTTTTTGAGTTAAATTAAAAACGGTAATGTCACTCTGTTTTAGAAATGTAATATAGGTGTCATTTTTCAACATTTGTCCCTGTTTTCTTAGTAAACAAAAACGGTCTCTAGAGGGATCAAAAGTGAAATTATGTGTGTTGTTGAATCATGTTTTAAATTATAACATACTAAATTTAAAGGTGTATGTGTTTTAAAACAAAGTGTTGGCGGCAAAAACTGATAAACGGCTTCTTTTGTTTGCTGGGAGGTGATGATTGACAGCGCACATTAAATTAGCCACTCCCCTTAGTTTTAGCCCTGCCCTACATGCGCAAACGTCATTTTTTAGAAAAGCCAATCAGCAAAAAACCAATCCATCAATGTCTGCTTTTCCACCAATCATGGAGAATATGTTAAGCAGCTGCCAGCCAATCACACTCGTTTAATTCACTCCATCTTCTATATATGCAGCTACCCCATGCAGCGTCAGATGATTGGAGTTTGTTTGCGTAACGGTGGAGTTTATGCAGATACAAGAGAGATTGCGCTTTCATATTTTGTATTTCTCATTATGGATCATATATCCTGCATCTGGATGGAAAAAATATTTAAACCACCTGATTTTAAAACTACCAAATATTGTGATATTGTGATTTGATATCACACCAACACAACATCAAAATGCAAACACATATTACTTTTGTGTAGAATAACTGTAAACACAAACTCCTCTTATCACATCCATCCACACTTTTTCATAACCAACCTATGTTTCTCAAACTATTAAAACAGGCCAGCGGTAACATTTCCCCATGTCATGCATGAAGATATGCCAACAAGTGAAATATGAGGAACAGTTCAAAGGTCTCACTATATGCCAACTGTCTCTATGATGTAAAGAAAACAACGTGACACCTGCGTTGTGGCTGGTACTCCCCAGATGTCATGTATGCCCATTATAGATGAGCATATGACCCATCACTGTTTGAGAAGTGAACCCTTTGATAATCGACTTCTTTCCAAAGTCAGATTTAGTTTTGATTAATACAAAATCCTATTAAATGTTTATCACAAAAAATGTAAAGTGTGTCAATCCTAACTATGCTTTGGATATGGACAAACCCAAAGGCCTGAGAAAACAGGGATAAATGTTTTAACATGACACAACTTTATTCCATTTCTGAATCAAAGTGACATTACATCTGTAAAATCCAGATTTATGTCTTGCAGGGGTGGTTTTCGGATAGAGTTTACCTTAAACCAGGACTAGGCCTTAGTTTAATTAAAAAATCTAAGTAATTTTAACAAACATGCCTTACTAAAAACATTACTTGTGTGAATTTTGAGGCAAAACAAAGAGCACTGATGTATTTTAAGATATGTCAGTGCAAGTTTCAGTTTGGACAGCTCTTACGTTTATTTTAGTCTATGACTAGTCTAATCCCTGTCCGGGAAACCGCCCCTTAATCTAATAATGAGATTAGAAGCATTAAAGTTTGATTTCAATTATTGATCTCAGTCTTTGATGTGACCTTATTCAGTATTAAAGATATCAAGGTTATATTTTCACAGAATGTTCTTTACACTGTGTGGGATCATTTTATTTAGAAAACATTAAGGGGCGGACAGGGATTAGACTAAAATAAATGCTGTCCAAATGGAAAACAACTTGCACTGACATATATCATAAAATACATCAGTGCTTTTTGCTTTGCCTGAAAATGCACACAAGTAATGTTTTAGTAAGGCATGTTTGTTAAAACTAGTTATATTTCCCATTAAAACTAAGGCCTAGTCCTGTTTTAAGATAATCCCTGTGCGGTTAACCACCCCTAAATCACAAAAAAAAGACTTTAGATGGGTTTTCACAGGCAGGGTCACATATTTTACCCAATAATGGGGTTAGACAGCTATTTTTAGGGTGTATTGCATTCAGTTGGGTATTGCACTAGCAAGCTCGTTGGTTTGATTCCCAGGAAGACTCAAAATAGGAAAATCACCATGACTGCATTGTATGTGCATTTAAAGCAGTGTTTCTCTGCCAGGTGATCAGTGTCCACTAGAGGGCCTCAACAAACATCCAGGAAAGCCTTAAAATAAGACAAGCATTAAAATAATCTAAAACAGGGGTCTCCAACTTTTTTGTGAGCAAGGGCTACCACAATGGATAAAACAATCTGGAGGGCTACTTTTTGATATAGTCTACTCAAAGCTTTTTTGTTTTACGTGTTGATTTTATTTGATTTTACGTGTTGATATGTTTTAGTATTGTTTAAAATGTTAACATATGTAAACAAAGCAAAGCTATAAAAAATATGTAAGAAATAAATATTACAATTGAGACTATTAATAGAATCTGCTTTGGCGGGCACCTCAAAGACTCTGTTTGGGCTTTCTGGTGCCTGATCTAAAACAACTAAAAATAAGATATTGTTATTTTTGTAACAAATATACATCTGTCTAGTTATGCCAAGTATAGTATACTTGTAAAAATTGTGAGAGGGACTTCAAATATTGTTGTGGACAATATGGGGCGTCGAAGTGAAAAACCTTTGATTTAAAGCATCAAATTCATGCATGCATATTTGTGAACCTGCCTTTGAAAACCAGGCTAAAGTCTCAAATTCTGAAATAACAAACGTGAAATTTTGATTCCAGACATTAATTACGCGACAATTAAAATTTTTTACATTACCTTACACTGCAAAAAAATACTTTCTTACATAGTATTTTTGTCTTGTTTTTAGTACAAATACCTAAAAATTCTTAAATCAAGATGCATTATCTTGATAAGCAAAATGACCTAAGAAAATAAGTCTAACTTTTAGACAAAAAATATCAAATGGGGCAAGCAAATAAAATTATAAATAATAAATTATTAAAATTATTATAATAATTAAAGAGTTTAAAATAAAAGTTCAAGATTTTTTGCTTATCCCATTGGCAGATTCTATTGCTTGTTTTATGCACAAATTCACTTAAATTTTGTTTTGTGTAAAAACTACTAATTTTCTTACGTAATCAAGAAAATGCATCTTGATTTAAGAATGTTTAGATATATTTGAACTTAAAATAAGAAAAAAAATACTAAGTAAGAAAGTCTTTTTTTTGCACTGTACTCAGTCAATATTAAAGATATCAATGTTAAATTTCCACAGAATGTTCTTAACATCATGATGATTTTATGTAAAACAAAGTAAATCTAAAAGAAATGACTTTAGCTGGGTTTTTACAGACATAATCACATTTTGACTAACAAGAGAAACGCCGCTGTCTGTGGTGCTGAAACAGAACCGCACCTGACCGACAGCTGTCACCAAAACTGACCGCTGTCCATGGTGCTGAATCCACCTTTCTGCTATTGTCTTAATAAAGTTAATAAAGTCCCGTATGTAAGTGAATGAATAATCAATATATACAGACCAAGTGTTGTTAGGCTTTAAAAACGCCTACAGCGTTATGTTATTCGTATTATGTAATGTCAATAAACTACTCAATACTGTGGAAACAAGGTCAGTTTTTCAATGCAAAAGAACACCATGCGGATAAATATGTTTACTGTTAAGTCCTTGAGGAAATCCGCGTGCAGCTGTGAGCAAGTCTTTTTGTGACGCTTGCGCCGCATGTGTCTTTGTCCCATGAAAAGTTGTTTGACTGATGATGTGAGATTCTTTCATCCGGCGCATCTTCACTTTGAAGCGCTTTGTGCGTGCAGCTGCAGGCGATCTGAAATCTATTAACACCCGCGACTCTCTTAAAAACACATTTCCTGGGGATGTGAAAATGCAGGGACACGTGTGTCGCATGTTCGCTTTATGACCCCTCTGTAATGGTATGCATAAATCATTGATATCAACACAGACTAAAAATATAGTCCCCTTAAAGGTTATTACAGTTAATACACCCTGCAAAATTAACGTAAGATTTAACCTGTTTTACCAGTTTTATGGATAATGAGACAGCTGAAAATTGAACAGCCTAATCGTGGTTTAGTGATTTTTGTAAAGGACAGTGTATAACTACATGTATCCACCAGATGGCGCTATTGACAAACACATCGCAATCATTAACCTCTAAAAGGACCATCATTCTCTGTTCAAAAAAGAGTTTTTTTTCTTTTTTTATCTGTGATACTATTTAGATGCCTTTATTTTAAACAGCTGTATTTGTTAACTTTCTTAATAGCATATAGGAGGACTCTATGGGACGGTTTCCCGGTCAGAGATTAGACTAGTCCTAGACTTAAACACTTTTAAGAGTTCTCCAAACTGAAAACAACTTGCACTTACATATCATAAAATATATCAGTGACCTTTGTTTAACCTCAAAAGGCACACAGGTAATGTTTTTAGTAAGGCATGTTTGTTAAAACTAGTTATATTTCCTAATTAAACTAAGGCCTAGTCCTGGATTAAGCTAATCCTGGTCCGGGAAACCGCCCCTAAATTGCTATCGACATTTAAGTTGGCTACCTTTTGTAGGCTAATGCATGAATGTATAAGACGGTCCAATTTCACGTTTAATATGTTACAATGCACCCCATGTAATTGACCGATAGTTATAAGGTTCACCTGACTATTTTATTAGGAAAGCATTGTAAACCAATATTTTCTAATTCTTTTAAAATTATTACTGCCAACATGCAGTTTTTGTTAAAAATAAAAATATTTGTACTTTGTAAATAATAAAGAAAAACCTTTACAAAGTACTTTGTGATTCTAAAATCACTATACTCTTTCCCTTTCATAAAGATAAAAAAAATTTCAATAGACAATCTAACTGGGTATATTTTGGTTTAAGTACGGAGGTGTAGACTGTACTTTGGTTTTCCGTTGGCCTACAGCGTAAATATTTTACCCATATATCTTTCACATAGTTTTGGTTGTTTAAAATATTGAATTTGAAAATTGACAATGATCGCTCTAATTTAATTAAGAATGGCATAAAAAAGAAATCACCTATACCCTGAGCTGCATGCATTCAAAAAAAAAAAAAAAAAAAATGTGTAGCCTAAACTAACAAGAAGATTTTTAAACATCAATAACAAACAAGGGAACGTAGTTGGACTTCTATTAGATTATCTATTTAGGCTCTGGTTTATTCTAAGTTTTCAACAAACTAAATTATGCATTAATAATGTTTGCTTTAAATTTTGGCTTCTCTGTAAAAAATTTTGCTGCGTAAATGTTAAGGTATAAATAATTTGTATAATCAAAAAGTAATTTCAACAATTTTACATTTTAACAAAAAAAGGCTGCTGAATTTTAGTTTTTAATTAAGTAAATGTATATTTCGTTCAAAAAGTTTTTTTTACTTCTCTTAATGATGTTGTAATACCATAATAATTTTTGCTGCCTTAAATGTTAAGGCATAAATAATTTGTATAAACAAAAAGTCGTTTAAACTTATTTAACATTTTAACAAATAAATAAACAAATAAATAAGGCAGCTGAATTCTTTTTTTTTTATTAAGTAAATGTATATTTTATTCAAAAAGTTGTTTTATATCTCTTAATGATGTTGTAATACCATAACAATTTTTACTGCTTTAAATGTTAAGGTATAAATAATTTGTATAAACAAAAATTCGTTTACACTTATTTTACACTTTAACAACAGCAAAAAATAAGGCAGCTGATTTTTTGTTATTTTTGTTTTTAATTAAGTATGTAGTATATTTCATTCAAAAAGTTTTTTTTTTACTTCTCTTAATAATGTTGTAATACCATAATAATATTGCTGCCTTAAATGTTACGGTATAAATAATTTGTATAAACAAAAAGTCGTTTAAACTTATTTAACATTTAAATAAATAAATAAATAAATAAGGCAGCTGATTTTTTTTTATTTTTGTATATATGTATATTTCATTCTAAAAGTTTTATTTTACTTCTCTTAATGATGTAATAATACCATGATAATATTTGTGAAAAAGCATATATTTGTTATAGAAATATTTTACTTTACCCCATTATGCAAGATGAAGAAATAAAATATAATTTTAAACTTTTTTTACAGTAATCAGCAAATAACTAACAAAATATTTAATAGCTATGTATTAGAATAGTATAATTAATCCAAGACATACGTTTCGCAGCTAATTTTGTTAACATAAATTACAGCAGCATTACTAAAGCGTGTTAAAAGCGTTTAAAAAACGAAAGAACTGAAATTTGAGGAATAATTTATTGCTAACAGCTCAAATTTGACATCTTTAAATGTATGCAACGTCTATAGGCCACAAAAAAAAATCTGATTGGATGTTAACTCTACTTGGTCAACACCCACGTTTCTGCGTAGCCCAAGTTAACTTTGGCCACTCCTGCTTTGACAGGCATATAATTGGTTGAAGCACGGAGGTGGAGACCTGACTTTGCGCTTGCCATTGGCCTACAGCATCCAATGGCTGAACAAACCACGCCTTCCTTCTTTATGAATGGTACTTTTATGCAGGCTTATGTTGAATATTCACGATTAACCAAAGCTTAGTGGTCTACAGGACCGTTTCTCTCACCAATGAAGAAGGAGCAACAATGCGCTTTTCGCTGACTCAAAAAAAAACAAACGACTACACAACTCCTATCAAAACCATATTTATTACTTTGTGGTGACAAAACCATAGTAAAAAACGAAACAAATTAAACGGGAGAATGTGGTATGTGCAGTTTAATTTCCTAGAAAAACATTCTAGTAAACAAAATATATTATTTCCATTATTTAAAAAAGTTATTTATTCTTGTACTAAATTACTATGTAGTGTGTATTTGCCTTGCCAGACAATTGTTGATATAATAATGCTAACAGACCCATATTAATATAATAATCTTTATAATTTTAAGCAAAATTAAAAATCCATTGTAACATCATACATTTGTGAAACAGCAAAATATCGCTGTTGAAACATTGCAAAATGCTTTTTAGGTAAGCTTAAAATATGTGGTGACATCTAAATTGCATGGTCTTATTCAAATATTTCTTATGACTTAATGCACTAAAATGCATTTGGCTACACAACTAAAATAGTAATTTTGATAATTTTTTACATGGTGTAACAGAACATCAAATCTATTGTAACAAAAGACCAAACCATGTTTGACAATCATAGGAGCTGATCTCTATCAAAATCAAAAGACAATATGTTTGCTTCAAAAAAATGTAAATTATTTTAAAAACAGCTTTAGACAAAACACCCAAGTACAATGTGCAGTGCTGATATTTTGCTCCAAAACTGATTAGCAAAAACATCATTTCAAAAAACCCTAAATATTCAACAAAAGAATAAATATACATAAACAAAAGATAAGATGCAACTGTCCTTATGCACTACTTTTATGATGAATTAAATTACAACTTATAAAAACAAAAAGAAATTGTTTCCCAATTCACTTTAATAATTTACTTATTCCTTCAAGTCACAAAAAGTAGGCTATTTGACTTATTTCAGAATTGACCATTTGATCTGCTCCTTTGCTGACTGCAACACCTAAAAGAAATAAAATAAGATTTTCAGTAAAGAAGTGGATGACCTGACCTCCATTACTCTGTATAAAATAACGTGTTTGTAGCATAAAATTAGTCTGTGTTGTAAAATTGGTTCATGAAGTCTTATTTTTTGTAATATTTTGGTTATGTTGTAAATGACCACTAAATCAAGGTACGCTATAAAAACTGCTGGATTACTTTTAACCCAGCATTGGGTCCAAAAAGGACTAACTCAATCCGTTGAGTAGTAATCTTTCCTTAGCTGGGTTGTTTTAACACATTGTTGGGTAAAATATAAATACTTTTGTGGTTAACTTAACCCAAAGCTGGGTTAAAAATAAAATTAATAAATCAATTAAATTTGATTTTAGAGTGTAAAATAAAAATGTATTAACCCGAATCAAACCAAAATAATAAATACATAATTTGCCCAATAAACACCATAAATAAATGGGGAAAAAAATCATTCCAGAACAGCAATGAGGTGCTCATTTCTTAAACACAACATTTCGAGTTCACCCAAAAATGAAAATTTTGTTTTTCTTTTACTAACCCATGTTGTTACAAACCTGTATAAATATCTTTGCTCTGATGACCAAAGAGGAAGACATTTTGAAAAATGTTAAACGAAAACCGATCATGAGCCCCATTGACTTCCATAGTAGGACAAAAGAATACTATGGAAGTCAATGGGGCCTCTGATCAGTTTGATTAAATTAGATCAGATTCAGGATATCAGTATTTGTATAGGTGCCAGATTAGGTGATACTATGGAAATAATTTAAAGGGGGGTGTGTAGCCTAATAATATGAACATAATATCCTACAGAAATTTACAAATGGATATGCATATAAGTTAGACTACAAGCTTTAAATCATCAGAACAAATACATTCATACATTTATAACAACATGAGAGTGAGTAAACTATGACAATTTTTAATTTTTGGGTGAACTCTCACTTCCCGAAAATGTCATATTATGGCCACGAGGTGGCGCATGAAAACCGCAATATTGGACTCATAGCGCTACTAAGCTTTTTCAGACGTGCAGTCTATTTTTAAAGGGCTATACTATCAAATACTACAGTATTCAGAATTTTTTTCATAAAAAATTAAAAATGTAATAATTTATACTTCTATTCTATACAGTCTTGTTTCCATTTGGAAAAACAAAACATACACCCTGAACAGGCCCGTGCACGTGCATGCACAGGTAAGTGTGCACTTACATTAGATGTGATATTCAGTTTCTCAGTGATGTGCTGTAAGGGTTAAAGGTTAGTGGGGAAGAATGAGAATTAAATGAACACAGATGTTAATGATGGTTAGATTAAAGAAGATATCTTATAAGAGAGGTCAATTTAACATCAAGGAAAGGTAATGTTTGTGTGCATGCTTTTGCATGTGTGTAAAGGTGTATGTGTGTGTACTGTACCTGTGCCACACTCTGCTCTGATAATGGGCTGTCCTCCGCCTGTAAAACAATCAGAACGCAGAGAAACTGAAATGAAACAACGAATGCATCAACCATCCGTGCAAAATGCAATACTTGTTAGGTGTTAGGTCAACGGCAACCACATCAACTCTTCAGCTAACATAAATCTGTGTATATTATAGCACTGCCCACTGGATTTATAACCCATCCGTCAGCAGTCTGTACTGAGGTCTGTTACACTGAGATCATGCCATTGATCGAGTGAGTGCCTGTAAGCATAACTCATGTGATTCAGTGTTCCCACTCCACAGAAAGAGTTTTATGGTCGGACATCAGGGAGCGTGGCATGACGTTTGCTTAATATTGATTGGCTGCTTCTGGCTCTTCCACACACTCGTGCATGCCATGCAGTTACCTGCCCGCTCTCTCACCCTCATCTCTCTCTTTCTCTCACTAAACCAGAGGAGAGCGAGGTTACAAGAGCTGGCGTCTTTCTCCTTGGCCCTCCACGTTCCCAGTGATGTAATCAAAAAGGACAAAGCCAAACGCTTGCTCTGACAAATACTGACAGGGCAAGAGAGGGGACATTTAGTTAAAGCTTGTCTGTTTACTTGAGTGATAAATTAGTTTTAGAAGCCGGCTACTACGTAAAAGCAAAACTCAAATTAAATTCGAATGAATGTAATTTGCATTTCATTTAATCAAATGGAAGACTACACTAGTCCTGCTATTGTTCCATTTAAAATATGAAACCGACACAGTTGGAAGAGAAAGGGCAAATTCCGGTCAAAATAAAATGATGTGCTGAGGTATTGTGAAATTATTTAAACAGGAAACAAGATCCTGGGATCTAGCTATCAAAGCAGGTTAGATAACTTGCTGTGTAGGCTAACATGAAAAAAAAACATTTAAAAGCAAAATACACAATTTAAAACATGTTAAAATATATAATGCAAACACTAACAGCTCATTATATCATGAAAAATATTGTTTCTCTTTATCTCGTCTCTTACCTTGTAGTTGACCTTCTCAATGACCTGTTGAGGGTCACTCTCCAAAATCACTCTATGAACAAAAAAGAACAACGTAAGGCTGTCAGAGGTACTGAATTTAACCCATATTTAAAAATATCAATATTAATGTACATTTTAAATAAATATAACCATCGAGATAATGATAACATGATTTTGTTTCCAAATGAACACTTAAAAAAATCATATCATAATTCATTTCATAATTATGTCAAATATGGACAAACCCGACAGCTATCCCACAGATAGTACACATTTGGTACCAATATTTATTTACCATTGAGAAACGCATTTTTGAGGAACAAATAAGCTCTCTGTAATAGCAAAATGTACCTATGAGGTACTAATATAAACCTTTAGGTGCAAAGCTGTACTTGTTGAAAAAGTACAGCCCCAGTGACAGCTGGAGTACAAATCTTCACCATTTTTCTGACAGTGTGGTTTAAATAACCCAAAATGTTGGGTAGTTATATGGATTTTTCTAGGTTTAAAGGGGACATTTCACAAGACTTTTTTAAATATTTAAAATAAATCTTTGGTGTCCCCAGATGATGTAATGAAATTTTTGCTCAAAATACAACATAGTTAATTTATTATAGCATATTTAAAATTGACACTTTGTAGGTGTAAGCAAAAATGTGCCGGTTTTGGTGTGTCCTTTTAAATGCAAATTAGTTGATCACTGCAATAAATGGCAGTGACATGGTTGGATAGTGCAGTTTAAGGGGCGGTTTTATCCCCTTCTGACATCATAAGGGGTGCCAGATTTCAATGACGTATTTTTTCACATGCTTGCAGAGAACCTTTTCTAGGTTGATACAAGCACTGAGGACCCAATTATAGAACTTAAACATGGAAAAAAGTCCAGCATATGTTTATTTAAACTTAGCAGTTAGGTTTGTCCATATTTTATACAACCTTGTTGAAATGTTTTTTTAGAGTGCAGTAAATATATTCTGTTGAGTCGGTTTCCCGAAAAGGGCTTATCCTAGTCCCAGATTAAAATGCATGTTTGCACTGCCTTAATTTAACATATCATCATCAGTGCCGTTGTTTTGTCTCAAGATGCACACTAGTGTTGTTTTTTGTAAGGTTTGTTTGTAAAAAGTACTTAAATGTCTTAATATAATTCAGTACTAGGCATTGGTTAATCTAAACCCTGTCCGGGAAACTGCCAAAAAGTGACTTTTGTATGTTGTATGCAACCTGAATATTAGTGAAGAATGTATATTTACCCTCCATCAATGATTTCATCCACCATCAGGAATACCCCATCCATATTATCTAGCAGAGTCTTTTTTTCCACATTTTTTCTGTTGAGAAAAATGTGCACATGCACAGGATAATAATTTGAAAAAAGGTTGGTAAAAAGGTTTTCATTTCTGCTATGTCTCCACCAGTTTCTATGGTTACCACAAAAGAACCGGCAAACCTTCCATACTAGGAATTCAGGGAATTCTGACCATAGGCTCACACAGATGCCGCACTCACCACTGAATCGTACAACAACGTCACAGCCACATTGGACTGGTCAAGACTGCACTAAACTTAAGTAAACAGGAGAGCTATGGATTTAATGAATAAAAAACTAGTTCTGTTATATTATATATAGTATTATTTACAAAACATCTTTACTTAACATCCTAATGATTTTTGGCTTTAAAAAAATATAATTTTGACTCGTACAGTGTAGTGTTGGATATTGCTACAAATACACCCTGCCGACTTATGACTGGTCCAGGGTCACATATTTCTATGGTTCTGGCATAAATTAGCTTTAAGGAGCCAGAATGACACAAATACAACGTAATATTTACTCAAGTTGTACCAAACATATACACAAAAGTCTTTGTAAAACAAAAAAGAAAAAGGAAGTTTAGCAGAATGTAAGTGACTGACAGCCTCAGTCCTTTTATACTTATACTGCATAAAAAAAGAAACAATGTTTATGCACATTTTCTTTTAATTACAGAAAAAGAAACTGGAATTTCATTAACCAAAAATGATTTAATGTCAAATAAATTAAACTAACCTCTGAAACATCAAAAAAGTATAAACTTTCTATGGATATCATAGTATGAACTCACCTTAACATCAAACTGAGAGACTCAAACAGGCAACTCAACACTGCCATGAGCATGAGCTGAGATCAAGACATATAAAAAAGAAAAGAACAAATAACACATCCTGGTATACAAAGAAAAATAATCAAATATTTAAAGGCTCACCAGTATAAATAAAACTTAAAGAGTTGATGTCACATGCAAATAAGTCACACAACCTATGGCTTTATGCTCATCTGTATGGAGGACTTACCTCATTCTCCTGTGCGCTGCCAACTACATAGAAGAACAAGTCTATACTGCTCTTGTAGACTATCGTCATTCCCTCTACGAAAGCAATCTCATCTGCATGGAGAAAACGAAATAAGACATTTATTTTAGCTCAAAAAAATATTTAAAGATGTAATGCATTACATGAAATAATTATGTACAAATTACAAGTACACTGAAAAAAAATGATTCATTGAATTTAATAATTTTTTTAAGGTAAGTGGTTGCAATCAATTTATTTAAGCTACATTTAAACAAAAGTTTTATATTTCATTTAACATTACTAATATTTTTTGTTTAAATGTAGCTTAAATAAATAGATTGCAACCACTTACCTTAAAAAACGTTACTAAATATAAAATAAAAAATACCGTATGTTTCGGTCTATAAGCCGTGTTTTTTTTATAACTTGGCTGGTGCTGCGTCTTATAGTCAGGTGCGCCTTGTAAGTCAGTCAGTATGAATTAATTTTGACATTTATGAGGCAAGAGACAACATTACAGTCTACAGCTGCGAGAGTCCGCCATATGCTGCTTCTGTATTTATGTAATTCAATGGGTTAAGTAATGTGGAATGACGAGTATGCGAACTTCACGCTAGTTGGCTTGTTCGGTTAATTTAGCCTATTCAACCTTCCAGGTAAGTTCTGTATGCTATGATTTATCGTTTAAATAATTGATAATATTACTTTAACGTACAGACATCTATTCAGCCTGCTGTTCTGTCTCCTATTGTTTAGTTGAATAACTTTCCAGATTAAATGTCTGTTCTTTGGCTTGGATTTTGTGAAATAATTTTCTAAATAAATGCGACATATAGTCCACTGAACTTAACTAAAGTGAACAAGCTAACCAAGATCAGACTTTTTTGTAAAGATGAGGGGTATTTAATACATTTAATGCACAAAGGAGTGCAGCCCACATGACATGTCTATTGCTGAAATAGGATCAGTTCAGTACTACAGATACTACAGATACTACAGATCAGTCTTTTATTCCCAAAAGGTCCAGGTGTCTGATTACTATCAGGTCGATGCTATTTTTACATCTTTTTACCCAAGTAAATAGCCATGCATTCACTTTTACAAGTATTTGGCAAAAGAATTAAGCGACAGCTTGCATCAAAAACCTCCTGTTCTTAAAATTTTGACAGACCCGACATTTTCACCTGTCTCCACTTTTTTGGAGACAAAAGAGGTATGTATTCGGACCATGTAAAAAAAGCAAACACTTGAACAGGTGAGATGATCAGGGTGGCTTTGTTGCCCTGGTGTCTTACACCCTAACCCCACAGGGCAAGTGACAAAAACATTTGTGAAATGTAACAGGTTCTCCACCCTGTTTCCCAGTAATTTGACCTATAGGCCCGCTGGAACCATGCAAATGTGACCAAAACCCACTGGGAAACAGTTTGGGAATCTGGTTTTATTTTGGGATGCTTTCTTCAAAATATCAGATTTAGATATTCAAAAACTGGGCCAAAAATGTGAGGGCTGCTGTAAATCACTAGAATCAGTTTATTCAGGTTATTTAAAGACAGGAGGAATGATTAAGAGGCAACTCAAACCAATATTGTTTAGTCACTGTGATAAATACATTTGATAGTATTGGTTATTCAAATGCTGCTTAATAATTTAAAACTTACTGTCAGCTTTGTGGGTTTTGTTGAAGACATTCATTTCAAAATTCCTCTGCTCTTTCATGGATGGGTAGAGCTGAGGGTCATAGTACTGAAATTGCAGAGTTTTACAGCACATTAATGGTGATTCATAATGCATAAATCACATTTCCATATTCTGACGACTGAACATATGTTTCAGGGCTGTTTTGGGGGTTTTAGAATGACTCAGTGACTTTATGCAGTTGAGATTTAAAACACTTTTTTTTTAAACGAACACAGATACCTGGACTATCTGGTTTTAGATGGTTTCATCGGACGCACGTGCAGTGACGCGATTACAGCTGTAGCAAATGGCTCGGAGTCAGATTGAGGCCATTTGGCATCTGGATCGTAAACAGCCCTAAAATTGTGACTTTAGATAACCCTGTGTCCTGATAACACAATCACCCAGATATCTACCACCTATCAAGGCTGTAAAGTGGGCGACAATTAAAACAAATGCAGTCTTCAAAGGAGGTTCAAAGGGATCCCACCAGAGAAACCTGAGAGCCGTTCGTTCGACGATTGCCAGAGACACAGCTGGGGGCACAGACTATATGTCTGTGATGAAACCACATTTAAAAATCACAATGAGCTGTTTTAATGTATATATATGTTATATCCCTTTACTGCATGATCATGTATGTGTGATGTAACTGTGTGTTAACACTTTAGTTAGATTTTGTTCACTGTAGCATGGTTCATATCTTAGGTATGAAATTATTATTCAACGTGATCTTAAACCCATGTCTTGTCTAGTATCAAATTAATCTACTCTTTATTTCCCAATCATTTCTATGTATCATATTACCATAAGCCGCATCAATGTCATTTAGTATCGATTTGAAGAGTTATGGAAACAAACTTTTATCATAATGCAAATGTGATGTCTGAAAGAACAAAGGCTTGTTTCCCCGCGCACACATTGGCCATACACCCAAAATGGGCTGGGCGTGTGAAAGGTCAAAACGGCCTATCGCCCAAGCCATCATAGCTCATTTAGCTCATAGCTTATTGCTCATTGATCATCGCTCAATAGCTCAATTCGCTCAGTATCTCAGTCAGTGGCTTAGTTCACTCATGAGCGCTCAATCGCCCGGTTACCCAGGTAACCCGCCAGCGCAGTTTGGAAACTCGCTGAGACTCAACCAGAGTCCCTCGGATTCATCATCTTTTCTCTGAGCCCTGTCTTTCTTCGGGACAGTCTTCCTGGCTTGCACTTTGCGCTAGAGTTCGGAAAACCACGCGGACCAATCCGCCCTACGAAACAACTTAACGGACTACATCTTACGAACACATCTGGACTCTCTCTCTCTCCTTGCTCGCACCGCGTGCAGCAGAAACTTCGCAACGAAAACACAAAGAGCCAAATGCAAGTATAAACTTGTTTTACTCGCTGATGTTTAAGCTTTACCCCTTATAAAATTAAGGCGCTACTTAGAGATTTTCCGATGGTTTGTGCAGATGTTAAGCAATAGTGCTTTGCCAATCTTTTACTCTCTCTCTCTAGCTTTTTCAATCTTTACTTTCTCATCTATGTTTTATGTTATTGTATGTGTGTATGTTTAGTTAGTCGTTATGTGTACTTCATTTTATAGTTAATAAACCGGTTTGCATTTTCACAATTGAATTGTTTCTGTGTTCAATGCTCCTGAAAGTAAAGTCACTAATTCTGCCTTTTGATCCAGCTACACGCTGCGAGTAGCACTGTATATCAGTGAGAAGGTTAATTTTAAAGGCCATGAAATTAACATTTCTTAGACGTTAATATACGATTATGGATATATGTCTTCGGTGGACGAACATATTAATTAATTGTTATTATTAATTCTGCTACGCCAGGTAAAGCCTGATAAACTTGTATAATTAATTACAGTTAATTATACATAATATTCCCTTTGAGCTAAAATCTAAGATTCCCTTGGGAATCCCCGTAGTGTTTCGGTCGGAGGTTCATAGTGTTTCAAATAACGTTATTTCCCTCCTCCCGCTAATTCGCTACATATAATGGTGGAGAACGCGCGGGCAGATTTAAACATTATTTTCTGAGCAAACCAGTTACAAATCAAATGTGTTTTTGCATTGTGTGAATGAAAAAGAACTATCAGCTATAACTGATTTCGTTCTTTCTTTGTATGAATGAAAATGTATTTTCCTGTATCATTTTCAGGACGTAACAGACTCGCGCCCCTGTTATGTATAGTTAACTGCAGTCTTTAAGGTAACCGTATTAAAAAAATACGCTGCATTACCGTCTGATTCCGCCTAATAAAGAGTAGAATTCCTTTATTTAGAGCGAAGCGGTGGTCGAGTGAGCACTCCCATCTGATCAGGCCTTTTTGTTAAATCTCCAGGAAATGATTTACAATTAGAGAAGCTGTCTATTGTATTTTTCCATTTTATTCACGTACGTGGATTTTTAAAATTGTAAGCACCGAGGGTAAGACTTTTCAATTTTAAAGGAGATAAAAACTTGATCAAGTATTTATAGTCACAACGTATGATAAAGCACGTTGGATTCTTGTTTATTTCGTGTCCCGGTAACGTAAGCCAAAAGAGGCACCGGCTGAACACGAGCAAATTACATCCGTCGTCTTAGCAACGCAGCGGCCGCCGATGTAATTACTGTATAGAAGCGAATCTTTGTCAGTTTAAAGCGTACTACCTAGTTCTAACACTAGATGTCAGTCTTGAGTGTCTAACACTTCTTCTTCTCCATTACTCTACGTCTGACTTCCGCTTTCTTTGTTTGTTGGGCGAAATATCGCCATCTAGTGGGAAAAGCTCGTTTGGTCCTCTCATAAACTCTTTTGGGAGTGTATGACAGGAATCAAACTTGGATTTTTGACCTTACTTCAATAACTAGGTTATTCTACTACTTTGTAGTTTTATTTCCTACATATTGAATGTTATGGTCTTAAATTATAAATAATAATTAATATTGCTGTGGCTTTATTAATTTATTATTTCTTTATTTAATTTTTATTTTCATTTTGATTTATTTTATTTTTATTTTATTTCATTTTTTTTTTTTTTGCTGGTCTCTCTCACTCCTTACTCTCCTGTTCTCTTTTCTATTGTAGAGATTTTATTTTTAATTAAGTTTAAATTTAAATTCAATGCAGTTTGATTTATTTTAAATTTTAATTGAATCAATTCTTTACTGTGAATAGAATTCAGCCCCATAAGTCCCATTCTCAGTGAATTCATTTATGTTTTAACTGGTGCAATAGGATAAGCCCCTGTGCATCTCTTGAAAGCTAACACTTGATAGATGAATCAGAGGCTTCGCCAGCGGTGAGTTCTACAAGAGACCGGTCCCGCTGAACTGACTCGAGTGTGTACAGTCGGGGTGCTGCGGTAGCTCCCTCCTTAGCACCTTAGGCAGCAAGACACAGTGCAACCTCTGCCACCGGGCACTCCAATCGCTAACCTTGCCAGCTGACACACAAAAGCCCTAGCGGCAGTGCCAGTTGGTGGGTGACACCTTTGAGTGCGGCCCGGCGGTGTGAAGGGTGTGACTGTTGAGCGGTCGAGGTGGGGAGGGCAGAAGGCCCGGCACTCTTGGCTGCGTGCTCAGGGAAGCGCCTTGTCTCTGTGTTCCACCCTGGGTTTCCTTAAATAGTCAACGAGTGTTGGTGTAAAAGAGATGCACTTTTCTCCCCTCTGTAGCCACTAGAGGCACCAGATCCCTATCAGGTTGGGTCTAACTCAGCCAATCTAGCTAAGCCACTCCCCTAACTCGCATGACTCCATAGTGCCCTCTCCCTGTAAGGCCCTGTCATCAAATTTAGGGTAGAGAACCTGCTAAGCTGAAACAGGAAACCCCTTTTTCCACCTCCTATCCTCTTCATTCCCCCAGCCTTAGGACTTCGTCTGTTGGCTGTCTCAATTCACATTTTCAGTTTATTTTATTATTTTTATTTATTTTTTTTATTATTTTTATTTTTTTTATTATCATTTATTTGTTTTTCCTCTCCTTTCCCTTTCCTGTTTCATTTCATTTCCAGCAACCTTGCTTTATGTTTTATTTTATTTTTATCATTATAATTAATTAATTTTAATTATTTTGATTCACTTTATTTTGGGTTGAAAGAGCAAAACTGCACAAACCATTAGGAGAATTCATTAGTAATACGCTCGAATAACCAAATGTCCAAGGCGACCTATAGGTTTTAACAAAGCGACAAATTACTAAAATTTTTCCCTTATTTCCCCACACTGATTATCTGTGCCGCCGGAGAAAGGCCCTGATAATAAGCTTATAGGCCACATATATATGTATATTATTGCCGTAGCTCGCTGAACTGTGCGGACTCGCATTGGCTCTTTGTGTTTTCTCTTCTACCAGTGTGTCAACATGTCCAGATTACCAAGCCCTGTCAACCACTGGGACCAGCTAGAGGCCTGGCTCAGCGCTGTGACATCTGAACTCCTGCCCAACCTCGCCAATGAACTGCAACACTTGGAAAGAGAGCAACTCGACGGCACCCTGGACAAGTTCATAGCCCACGACCCAACGAGGAGCTACAGTCACAAGGATATAGCCAAGATCACAGGTGCCATCGCTCACAACCTCATCATCCAGCTTAAACTGGGCGAAAGGAACATCGCCCAACTGGAAGAGGATGCAGCAGCTCTACAGCTCCAAGCAGCAGAGGCACGGAGGAATCAGGAGGACGCGCAGAATCGTCTAGATCAGCTGACACAGGGATTAGAGGATCAACACCCATCGACGGAGGAGGAACACTGGAGGCTAAAGGACAAGATTGGACAACTCCAAGAGGCCTTGTCAAAACTCCGCACAGACACAGAGCACAAGGAGCAACAGGAAAAGACAGCCAGAGAAGAGCTGTCTGGAAAGCTCCAGCAGGCTGAACATCTTCTGGTGAGAGCAAAGGCAGAACTGAAGGAACGTGATGCCAAGCTGAAGGCCTGTGAGAATCACCTGCGAGCGTCTCGAGATGAAGGTCGAGCTCTGGCTCAGCAACGAGACCAGGCTAGGGACGACCTTGACTCCGCCCAAAGAGAACTCATTTATGCATATAAACTGCAAGCTGAACAAGTAAGGGAAAAAGCAACCTTTCCCTTTCATTCAACCAGTGAGCCTGCACCCCCCCACCAAAGCTTTTCTGTTGAAAAGGGGGGCGGGAGCCCACTGTTAAAGACATCAGCCAGCATCCCAGAACCTCTCACTACCATAGGGGGGTGGGGACAGACGAATTTCCCGAGGTCACCTGCAGACATGCCCGGCGTGGCACCCAAAGACCTCGACAAGCTGGCTAGAAATATCCCAACATTTACCCCAGAGCCTGCAGGTGGCTATGATATCCACTCTTACCTGCAGGACATTGACTTTTATTTGCAAACACTGCCAAATGTAACCACAAGAGACAAACTGTATCTGCTACGGGTTACTTCCAGTCGTGAGGTGAGGAGTTTCCTTGACCGGCAGCCAGAAAACGTCAAGATGGATTACGAGCAGCTGCAAAAGGCCTTAATAGAAGAGTTTTCGGATCCAGAGTCAGAACAAGGACTTGTTACGGCGATGGACCTCAAACAGAGCCGAAACGAAACTCCACAGGCCTATTACAACAGACTCAGGCGAGCTTACTTTGGCTCACGGAATGAGCCAGGAATGGAGGAGGACTTTAACTTCAGGACCCTCTTCCTGCGAAATCTTCACTTCACAGTAAGCCAACACTTAGGGGTTATGGCCTGCCCTCGCACTATGACAACCAGGCAGCTGCGGGACTTGGCCCATAAAGCTTATAGTAAACAAAGAGCGGCCTCTGAAAAGACTGTTAAAAACCCTGTCATTCTCCCTGTCTCTGAACTGTACCCTGAACTACCACTGGAGGGCGCACGACAACGCCACAGTGAAAGACCTTTCAACAGAGGGCCAAGAGGGTCAAGAGACTTTACAGCCAGCCAGGAATGGTACGGCCATGTAGGGGCTCGTCCCAAGCACCAAATGGGACGTGCCAAGAGGTCATGGAGCCGGCCAAACTCATCAGACAACCAGAAGGGTGGCGGCTCGTGGGAACCTGGCCGACGACCTAGAGGTAACCGTCCTGCACCTGGCAGATCAAATACTGGTAACAGTCAACAGAGAGATCAGTCTCGATACACACAGAGCAAATCTAAGTCTGAACTACCCCCGAAACAGTGTGACACAGACACGTCTGAGACAGCAGAGATTCTGAGAATATTGAAGGAGTTAATCCAAAAGAGGCCCCACAAGGAGGACCACGAAGACAAACCCGACTCCTTATTCAAAGACTTTGGCATACAAACAATATCTCAAACACCAACCAATCAAAGCCTGCAAGTACCAGAGAGTGCTGTGTTAAGTGTCTCTTTCCCTACAGAGTCACAGGAAACCAGCCTTGACTGCCTTTCCATTAATACAACAGCCCCAGTACCAAGCCTCCTGGGAAACCTGATCGAAAGAGGAGAAGCTAAAAAGCTATATCTATCCATCACCTTGGAAAATGAGGTTGAACTAGAAGCCCTCGTCGACACCGGAGCTGACCTAACGCTGATGTCATCCCAGCTTTTCACCAGACTCCAGAACAGAGCTAAGGCCCAAAATTTGACTCTTAAACCCCAAAGGTGTATGCTGAATGTGCAGTCTTACAGCCAGACTGAAGTTCAACTGCAACAGGTGATTCCCATCCACCTGACGATCGGTCCTATGAGCATCATACACCCTGTGTACATCTCACCAATGGACTCATACCCTCTCCTCATTGGCAAAGACCTGCTAGACCGCTTTGAACCCTTAATGGACTTTAAACAGTTAAAAATTTGGGCTCAAGTGCGAGAACCTTTACCCTTTCAATCAGCCAGATCATCTGAGGTAAACTGCCAGGTCACACAGGTCATGGACGACCCCCCAGCCAGCCGCGGGAACTTCGTCTCAGACCTAAACTTCAAAAGTTCACTGCTCTGCAATCTGCATCCAGCCAAAGACTCAGAGCCATACCCAGGACTTGACGCACAAGTTCAACAAAATTTAAAAGATGCAGATGTCATGCAGGATGATGCAGATCATCAGAAACTACAAGCCTTTAACATCGCTACCCAAGCTATGTTAAACCACCTCTCAGACCCCTCCACCTACCCTATCACAAACTCTGACCTGTCTGCTGCTCCAACCCGCAAACGTCTCAACGATGTCAGGCACCTGCTGCGCATACAACACAACATCCTCGGGTATGTCCCTGATGACCGCACTACACCTGCGCTTGTGGTTCCTCAGGCCCATAGGGGGGTCATACTAATGTATGCGCATGACACAGCATGTGCCGCACACCACCGCACAAAAGCCACTTATGAAACACCGAAACAGGTGGCATACTGGCCTGGAATGCAGCACAATGTAGCAGAACACATCAAGAAATGTCTGGTTTGCTGCCAGTTCCAACCGGCTAAGCCAAACCATGGAGCACCACTTCAAAAAAGAGGTGTCAACTTTTCAGTGTCAGACCTCCAGATAGACTGGGTTGGACCATTACCCAGGCCAACGAGGGGCAACAAACACTTTCTCACGGTCATCTGCCAATTCACAAAGTTGGCAGAATGCTTTCCAGCACCCAATGACACCACTCACCAGTATCTGGATGAACTTCATCCGGGAACAACCTTCGCTTTTCGAACGACCAAGATCTGGTACTACAGTTTCGCCCCGCCAATTCAGACAGCTCACCGTCAGCTGTCAAAGAAATTTCTGCCACACTGGACAGGACCTCATGAAATTGTGGACAAACTCTCCCCCATTGCATACCAGATCAGGATGGGCAGGAGTCAGAAGGAACCAATTTCCAGATGGGTCCACCAGAACCAAGTCAAGAGACACTCAACATTATGGCATGATAGTAAAGGGGGGACGAACCAAACTTCTCCACACTGCCTCATCACTAGAACTCTGCCACCTAGGGAACAGCCGCCAATGAAAAGAAAGAGAACTGTCCTGACCAAACAAGGACCTGTAGCGCTCGCCTATTGTTCTTTCTCTCTCTCCCTCTCTGTCACCAGGATGCTGCTGTGGATCACTGTTCTGTACATCAGCCTACATGGGG
This sequence comes from Misgurnus anguillicaudatus, assembly GCF_027580225.2. Classification (NCBI taxonomy): domain Eukaryota; kingdom Metazoa; phylum Chordata; class Actinopteri; order Cypriniformes; family Cobitidae; genus Misgurnus; species Misgurnus anguillicaudatus. The sequence continues at coordinate 34,479,409 of NC_073355.2, read as the reverse complement.
GATGGTCGCAACCTGAAATCGTGTCACCGGGTCCAGCCTCAGGCATCGTCCTAAAAGAGCAACCTGGACTCCTAATCACAAACTGCAGAACACATAGCCAAAGAGTCTATGTCCGACTCAACCCCCGTGAGGTCTACAGAGCACACTACACAGCATCAGCACCAAAAACCAGTTGGGCAGGAGAACGATGGGCGCAGAACGCTATGATTCACGCAGAGGCTGACATCAAACACATGCTGTACCAACTTCAGAAGATGACCGTCACACAGGCAGGTCTTGGCGGACAAACCAAGCGTCCCAAGCGGTTCCTGGGAGCCCTACTCGGAGCTGCCGCAGCAGCCATTCCACCCTGCCTGGTACCCCTCAGCCTGGTACAGACCATTTTACCCTCTGCCACTGCAGGCCCAACAAACACCCTGCAGGCGCATCTGGCCTACTCCCTAGGTAGCGCAATCTCACTAAGCATAGCCCCTGAACAAGACGAACTTGCTTTTCTGATAAACCTGCCAATCATCGAGTCACACAACATCTACAGAGTCAAAGACATTGTCAATGTTGGCTTCTGGCAGGGAAACACTCACATCAGAATACGCACCCCCGATGTTGTGGGTTACCATGACAGCAACGAACAGCTGTACCTTGCACCAAACCTTCGCATGTGCAGCCTCACTAAAGACGTTCATTATCTCTGCCCCAGCAAACCTTTCCTTCGGGACAACACTGACGGCATCTGTGGGCTGCGGCCCATGAAGATTGACTCTCGTTGTCCTGCCTCAGCTAAACCACGAGCCGAGGTTACTAACACCCAAGCTGAAATCGTAGGTGACCGATGGCTGGTCAACACCCCAGCCAGCACGGCCACTTTGACCTACGACCAACACGACACAGCCACCCGCATCAGTCTACCAAACCAGACGATGTGGATTCAAGTTCCAAAAGATGCGATTCTTCACATCGATGAACTCGCACTCTTTTACCTTCCCAGTGAGGAGTACCACACCGAACTGGAAATTTCTACTTTTTTCAGGGACCACAACTTCACTTTAGACCCTGAACTGGAAATGAGGATTGCAGAAGGGGGGACCCAACTAATTGATGTCACGCCCATCGACACTGCCCTCCAGGCACTTGCTCGCATGCCAGCTATGCACAGCCTCCCTGTTTTCCGAGCCTGGACCGCCACTGACACAGTACTGTGCCTCTCCACAGGAGTAGGATACGCCCTTACTCTTGGCCTCACTTTCATCCTGTACCGAAGAGTCAGCGGGATGCAGGAAACAGCGAACAAGTGCACAGCTGCCGTCCCTCGAGCCTTCAAGCGGAACCATGGGAAGCAAGACACGCAAGCCAAGCAAGAGCCAAATCTCATCAAAATCACCCCTCTGCAGGCACACCGAAGCGCTGCAGAAAATTAAGATACACCTGCCATCCAGACCAAATGACCTGTATAACCATCGCCTATTGAACCATCGCCCACCAAAGTCTCTCAAGACCCTGGTGGCCATGAAGGGGGGATATGTAGCAAATGGCTCGGAGTCAGATTGAGGCCATTTGGCATCTGGATCGTAAACAGCCCTAAAATTGTGACTTTAGATAACCCTGTGTCCTGATAACACAATCACCCAGATATCTACCACCTATCAAGGCTGTAAAGTGGGCGACAATTAAAACAAATGCAGTCTTCAAAGGAGGTTCAAAGGGATCCCACCAGAGAAACCTGAGAGCCGTTCGTTCGACGATTGCCAGAGACACAGCTGGGGGCACAGACTATATGTCTGTGATGAAACCACATTTAAAAATCACAATGAGCTGTTTTAATGTATATATATGTTATATCCCTTTACTGCATGATCATGTATGTGTGATGTAACTGTGTGTTAACACTTTAGTTAGATTTTGTTCACTGTAGCATGGTTCATATCTTAGGTATGAAATTATTATTCAACGTGATCTTAAACCCATGTCTTGTCTAGTATCAAATTAATCTACTCTTTATTTCCCAATCATTTCTATGTATCATATTACCATAAGCCGCATCAATGTCATTTAGTATCGATTTGAAGAGTTATGGAAACAAACTTTTATCATAATGCAAATGTGATGTCTGAAAGAACAAAGGCTTGTTTCCCCGCGCACACATTGGCCATACACCCAAAATGGGCTGGGCGTGTGAAAGGTCAAAACGGCCTATCGCCCAAGCCATCATAGCTCATTTAGCTCATAGCTTATTGCTCATTGATCATCGCTCAATAGCTCAATTCGCTCAGTATCTCAGTCAGTGGCTTAGTTCACTCATGAGCGCTCAATCGCCCGGTTACTTAGGTAACCCGCCAGCGCAGTTTGGAAACTCGCTGAGACTCAACCAGAGTCCCTCGGATTCATCATCTTTTCTCTGAGCCCTGTCTTTCTTCGGGACAGTCTTCCTGGCTTGCACTTTGCGCTAGAGTTCGGAAAACCACGCGGACCAATCCGCCCTACGAAACAACTTAACGGACTACATCTTACGAACACATCTGGACTCTCTCTCTCTCCTTGCTCGCACCGCGTGCAGCAGAAACTTCGCAACGAAAACACAAAGAGCCAAATGCAAGTATAAACTTGTCTTACTCGCTGATGTTTAAGCTTTACCCCTTATAAAATTAAGGCGCTACTTAGAGATTTTCCGATGGTTTGTGCAGATGTTAAGCAATAGTGCTTTGCCAATCTTTTACTCTCTCTCTCTAGCTTTTTCAATCTTTACTTTCTCATCTATGTTTTATGTTATTGTATGTGTGTATGTTTAGTTAGTCGTTATGTGTACTTCATTTTATAGTTAATAAACCGGTTTGCATTTTCACAATTGAATTGTTTCTGTGTTCAATGCTCCTGAAAGTAAAGTCACTAATTCTGCCTTTTGATCCAGCTACACGCTGCGAGTAGCACTGTATATCAGTGAGAAGGTTAATTTTAAAGGCCATGAAATTAACATTTCTTAGACGTTAATATACGATTATGGATATATGTCTTCGGTGGACGAACATATTAATTAATTGTTATTATTAATTCTGCTACGCCAGGTAAAGCCTGATAAACTTGTATAATTAATTACAGTTAATTATACATAATATTCCCTTTGAGCTAAAATCTAAGATTCCCTTGGGAATCCCCGTAGTGTTTCGGTCGGAGGTTCATAGTGTTTCAAATAACATTATTTCCCTCCTCCCGCTAATTCGCTACACAGCTGTGTCCCAATTCAAGGGCTGCAACCTTATAAGCATGCGACCTTAAAAGGTGAGCACTCGGTCTATCAAGGTGGAAGCTTCAGAAGTTCGCGAAGAGAACTGAAATGAGACGGTCTAACCTTCGGAGGACCCATAATTGGGGTCACCTGGTGCACAAGCCCACCGCGCCTGTCAGCAGGACACAGCGGAGACGTTTCGGATTTATTAAAATAAATATGAAATCAGAAAAATATATATATATATTTTTTTTAAAATGACACGTTGATGTAGATTAAATTTACTCATTTTTTTTAAGGTAAGTGGTTGCAATCAATTTATTTAAGCTACATTTAAACAAAAAAGATTAGTAAAGTAAAATAAAAAACTTTTGTTTAAATGTAGCTTAAATAAATTGATTGCAACAACTTACCTTAAAAAAACTAAGTAAATTGAATGATTTTTTTTCATTGTACAGTATATCAAATCAATTAACTGTAGAAATATACGCAACATAAAAAGAATAGTATTAACACAAAACATAACTTATAATACTAAAACAGTGACAAGAATTTTTTTTTCTGATAAATACACTTTTATTTAATAAAGGTTTTAATTGTTTATTTTACAATATCCAGCCATTATATGCAGCCGTTGTATAGACGCGCAATGACTCTTGGGATATCCTCGTCTGTTAAGGATCCATTCGTTCTATCCTTAACAGCGCGGAGAAATTAGGACGCATTTTGAGGCTTCATTCTAAGCATCCTTTGAATTGGGACGGCCTTACTAGCCTCAAGTCGCGCTGCTGTGACGCAATCGGTCTTAAAATACGTCCTTAGAAGGTCGCAGCCTTTGAATTGGGACACAGCCTACACGTCTGGTTGGAACTTTACTTCCGGTTTCAATTTTTTTTAAAGGTCTGACTAGTTGCTAAACTGAACTCCTAAACAACAACCTCGTCGAAAATAACACATGTTGTGTTTTCCTAGGTAATCTACTTGATTATTTTGATTGTTATATAAATAAAATAATTTAAAAAGATTTTGTTGTTATTTATTCTTAGCAGAGTTAATTGGAAGTTACGTGTGTTCCACGAAAGCCGCTTGTTTATGTTGTTACTACTGAAACCATCAATAGTGTGTTTAATTAAACCTAAAACTAAACTCTACAGGAATGTTAGTTTTTAAGTAGCACAATTATGCATTTAAAGGGGCCATGGCACAAGACTTTTTTATGATGTCAAATAAATCTTTGGTGTCCCCAGAGCACATGTGTGAAGTTTTAGCTCAAAATACCATATAAATAATTTATTATAACATGTTAAAATTGACACTTTGTAGGTGTGTGCAAAAATGTGCCGTTTTAGGTGTGTCCTTAAAATTCAAATGAGCTGATGAAGTGCAAACACAGATCACAATGATGGTGGTTTGTTGCAAACTCAATTGTGCTGTGAATTATTTTCTCTTTTTCTCTGCACTAAATGTCAGTGCTGTGATTGGATAGTGCAGATTAAGGGCAGGTATTATTCTAATAAGAGCTCCTTATGACATCATAAGGAGAGCCAAATTTTAACAAACCATTTTTTTATGTGCTTGTAGAGAATGTTTTACCAAAACTAAGTTACTGGGTTGATCTTTTTCACATTTTCTAGGTTGATAGAAGCACTGGGGACCCAATCATAGCACTTTAACATGGAAAAGATTTTCATGCCATGGCCCCTTTAATTAATATAAACTATTATAAGCACATAATGACTTCTGATCATCTATGCATTAATGCAACAATCTATTAAATCTGATTAGTGGTTGACCGATATAGGTTTTTTTATTGGCCGATGCTGATTTTGAGAAAGCAGGGTGTCCAATTTACACAAATAATTACTGTTTAATGAGAGACAAAGGGAAATTTTATGAAACTAAATAAACATTTGCTATGCATAATATTTATAAATACACCCTTTTAAAGTATTTGGTGACATATGATACATATGTACTGCGAATCTGACACCTCACGCTACTGTTTAAATAAGACTTTGGTGCAAGCCAGAGTGTTTGTTGTGCATAAACCAACATACAGTCACATTAAAAGTGAATAATTATTGTTTATTTTACTGTCTGTCAGACTTTGGCTTTACATCAAAGTGTATTTTTAATAGGAACAGCTTTTATTGGCCAAATGAATTTTTTTATGAAAAATTTTAATACCAAATATCGGCCAATTTATCAGCCCCTGCAATATATAGGTCTATAATCAGTTATTTTACCTTTAGTAACTCTTCCAAAAATGTGTAACCCAAAATGAACCTAAAAATAAATAAATAAAAGGAGATCTTGCTCTACGCACCTTTGAAAGCAGTCTGTTCCCATCATTGTCTAAGATGAAGATGGCCTTCACTGTGTAGAGCGATGGTTCCTGATAAAAAAACATTCACAATAAAGTTACCATTTAGCATTCATCATTAGTGAAGTTGTTCAGCTTGCATATCTGATAAGTATAACACAGACGCCATTAAACTAAATTCACAATGCAGATAATGCAGACCAAGGCCTTCGTCATTTTACCAAATGAGAAATGTTTTTGGGACAACATTCTTGTCAACCAGATTAGAGGTATACATTTACAGTTAATATGAAGTTTAGGCTTACAACCAGGTTTATGTGCCTCTGCACTACAATTTTCCTCTCATTTAAGGGATAAATTATGCTTAGGTTTGGTGTAGGTTTTTTCCAATCTTGATCCAGAGACATATCCCACTTTATAAAATCACGTAGAGTAAAAACAAAAACAAGTTGAAAAAGAAAAATCTAGGCAGACAGTGTTGTCTGTGTCTGTTGGCTCGCACAATCCACTCCATCAACTGGGTCCATCCGAGCCAAAGTTCTGTCATGCACTGACTACCACTGATTCAGAGCCTGAGTGTATCACAGAACTTGGGCCAGGTGAACAGAGGAAAAAATGGCTTTTCACATCGTCTGGAAGAGGATCCTGTTTGTCATTGTATATTTTGTAAAACGTCTCCATACACACCTTCAGGGCCCAACAAAGTAACTCCACCCTAGATAAACTGTGAGAACTCCCATTTGCTGGAAGTGTACACACACATTGCTCTAAAAGTTTATAAAGTATAATCCTTTAACTACTATAACTAATTAATAAGCAAATAGGCCTAATAGTCTGGAAAAAAGTTAAATATAGCAATTATCCTATCCTTCGCATAAAGAGGAGTGCTGCTACTTTGCAACTGCTAGTTGGGCTACATTTTGTTTATATAGGTCAAGACAATTAAAATTGCCATTGTGAGCAATAACTCTGGTCTGATCCACGTATCCACCTGTGGAATCAATCACGCGCACCATCCAGACAGCGCGCGCTCCACTCGAGACGCGCAGAAGACGTGGCATCCACGTCCTACTCTGAAAACCCACATCTTCCATTACCAGACACAAAAACTTTCAGAGCAAATTACAATAATTGGAGCAATTCAGTGCAACAAGTGAACATTCACCATTGTTTCCTTCTTACTCTACGATGTATCATCCGTTTATAGTTTGCGTGGCATAGACGGTAAAATAGTACGATACATTGTGTCCCATAAATGTACCATATGCGTTTGTTTCGCAAAAAATCCGGTCGCTTTCTGCCCACAACAATTTCGCGAGGAAAAAAATCATTACATGCACGATGGTTTGTACTTAACTATCATTCGAAATCTTTCCCGTAGTTTAAAACTGTCGAGTGTCTAAAAATAATGTTTCAAGTTAGCACGCTAAGCCGTACATTATTATAAGGCGCAAATAGTTGGAACCGAAAACACATTTCTCTGTAGATTCAAAGACATAAACTGTGAACGTGCTAAGAAATCCAAGTGATTTAGTCTTTCAACGTGACAGTGAGTAAAATACATTAAAAATAGCGATTAAATGACACATAAATCCTACCAGTGCCGCGCAGTCCATGGTGGTAGCTCAGTGTTGACGTGGACAGCTTTGAGCTGTCATTACACTAGCGCTCCTCCTGAAGCCTTCTGACTCACAGGAGGCGGTGCTGCAACTGCAGCCATATGTCCGCCATGTTGGCTCAGCTTTATGCGTCGGTGCGCATGTGTGCAGATTGTATGACAATAACGTATCGCGAGAGCGATATTCGAAAGTTTAAAATTATTTTTATTTATTTATTTTTAAGTTTAACAGTTGAGGTAGAATAAATAGAAACTTGCGCATTATAAATAAACATAAAAAAATAAAAAAAATAACACAATACGATGAAACTGAACTGACCTTAATTTTTACAAAGTAATTTAAAGATTAAAAATAAAGCCGCGCAGATCGATCAGCCCATGACAAGTAGCACGTCAGTGATATGAAGGCTGATCTTTCAATATCCCTTTTTTAATGCTAGTAGAAAAGTGTTGTATTTAAAAATCATATGCTGAGATTTTTTTAAGAATTGAGTAAAAGTTTTCTGAAGTAATCTGGTCTGTTCTAATCCGTTTTAGAAAGAAACTTTGGTTATGTGTATCTGTAATTAATGTAAATAATTAAAAGACTGCGAGTTTCGAGCTTTTAAAAGGAGAGGGGGTTCGGCTCCGATCATCCAATCAGAATAGAGGATGCATTTGAGTGGAGGAGGGACTTGTAAAAATCCTCAATGACGATAGGCTGGCGGCTGCTGCTGCTTTGATTGAGAGGACAGGCTCCAAATTTTACTCCCTACGCCACAGGAGGCAGAAAGCTGTAAATGCTCAGGGCTTCAAGGGGTGAAGCAATACTAAGCTGACTGCAAATGCACTCTTTAGCATAACAGCACAGAAAAATTAGGCAACACCAATTTTAGATCAATTTAAACAGTCAGAGCACAATATAGAGAACAATATAGAATAGAAAATTTGCAAGATGTTAAACAGCACTGGTCCAGAAGCACTTTTCAGTTTTTAACACTATACATAAACGTTGGGATAAAATACAACCAACAGAACATAATAGAAATGAATTAAAAAGTTAAACAAACATCTTGGAAGATATGTGAAATAAAGAAAACAGTTCCAAACTGAAACAGGAAGTGTTGTTGTTTACAATGGTCTATAAAATGAATGATCAAAAGAGGGGAAGCTCTCTCCCTCACAGAAATAATATAATTTCCCAAACATTGACACATGGGGAGAGCATGAGCGGTCTTACTTAAAAGCAAACCGAAAGTCTGAACACGTCATTCAGGGCGGAGACTTTCCTCAACTTGCGCTCTATAAATACACGCACTATTAAAGCGCATGCAACATTGTGTGATTCATAATCATCAACAGGATCAACCTTCTCTCACATTCTAGAGACTACAGGAACTTTTCCCGTAGACAAGGTAAACAAAACTTTTAATACCTATTTCATCAATAAATACATAATCAGTTATTGTTCTTATAATTTATCAATCATGCTTTCAATGTAGCTATACCGTTTCTTTATAAAAGTGTTCACTTTAAAATGTTATAAAATTTCATTTATTCATACATTACATTTATTTTCTGCCAGCATAAAAATATAATAATTTACTTCATCGTGGTGGAAAAAATGACTTTTCACTGTAAAAAGTAAAATGTTATCACCATCTATTTCTTGTCTTGTCAACTTCTTATCTTGTAAACTTTTAGACTGTGTTTATCTCTTTAGACATAATGTAAAATTTTAGTCGTTTAGGGTGAAAGTCATCTAAATGAATAACTGTAAATATGATGTAACGAGGGGTCACGTTTTTCGGCTGTTTATGTATTTCACTGAAAGTGTTTTGATTACGTCATGAGGTGACTCAATGTGTCCAATGCCTTGATTTTATGAAAAACAAGTAGGGCAACGATACCGTAGGCTGTCATGGGCGCTGTTTATGAACAAAAGTTTATGTCTATCATTTCTTCATTCATGTTTGGGGAGTTGGTATAATTGTATCGTTCAATTTAATTTCTTTCACACAACAATTAAAGGGATAGTTCACCCAAAAACGAAAATTCTGTCATGATTCACTCACTCTCATGTTGTTACAAACCTGTATAAATTTCTTTGTTCTGATGAACACAAAGGAAGATATTTTGAGAAATGTTTGTAACCAAACCCTTTGTGGACCCCATTCACCTCCATAGTAGGAAAAAAGAATACTATGGAAGTCAATGGGGTCCACAAACATTGTTGGTTACAAACATTTCTCAAAATATCTTTGTGTTCCTCAGAACTAAGAAATGTATACAGGTTTGTAACAACATGAGAGCAAGTAAATGATGACAGAATTTTCATTTTTGGGTGAACTATCCCTTTAAAATGTGGCCATACTTACTTTAGCCTGTTTTACTTTTGTCTGTTGCAGCTTTCAAACCAGATTATCCAAGGCAGATTTCTCTTTTATTTACAATGAACTAAAAAATAATACAAGGTAACGTTGACTTTTTGAAAACTCTCCAAATCGCATTTAGACTAGACTTTGACCCTGCATTGGTTTCAACCATGCTGGACCTGAAGAAGTACTTCACAGACGGCCTCATCCAAGTGGCTATTCTTCTCAGTCTGGCTGGGATGCGCGTGGACGTGGATCCTTACCTGCCCCCTCTTGGTAGAGTCCTAGTTGGCCCAAGTTCATCTGTAACTCAAACTCAATTCCACAACCTCCGAAACATGCTAGATGGATATAGCCTCCACCCGAAAAGCATTGATTTGGATGGGTTCTTCACAGCCCGCAGGCTTCTGAGTTGGGTACGCTCCCTGGATCATCTGCAGGTGCCAGCACCGGAGTTGCAGGCCTGGTTGGTCAACAGAGAGCCTGAGAACGGAGTGCCCATTCCGTCTCAGATGGGATTTCTTGAGGATGGTGGACTAGAAGATGTGGAGGACCCCTCAGAGCTGAGCATGAGGTTGAGCGTAGGAGAACTGGGATATGACACTGCTGAGGATGACACTGTTGGGGCTGTTGGGCATATGTCAAGAAACCTCAATTATCCAGAACATGATGAACTCTTTAAAGAGGTATGCTAAAAGATAAAAGCATGTATTTAATGTTTAAGTTAAATGTTTCAGTTACTATTAACATACAGACATAAGCACAACACACCCATCTAACATTTATTTAAAAGCTTAATAGTTGCTTTGCAATATCTTTTATGTTCAAGCTCATTTCTGTAAAATTTGGCAGATGCTTTAATCTATACATTTTGTATCACTATGCATTTTCCCTGTGGATCGAAACCCATGACAATTGCATTGCGAATGCAGTGGTCTACCAATTGAGCTACAGGAACACTTTATTGATTTTCTGAGAAAGGTTACTACGTGATTTATGATTTAAGTTGCATCCAAGAAATTAAGGAAGTGTTTTACCTTTAAACCTTTAGATATTTCATAAGCTGAAAAAACACGGAAGTTCCTGGATATAAGTTAATGAAAATGGGAATATATTACACCTTGAATGATGACATAATACATAACAATATGCCCAAATAATCATATACTAGTAGCTTAACCATATTAAAGAACTCTGCATGCTAATTCCAGTTCTATAAACAGAAATGCCTTGTCTGGATATGATGTCGAATTTGTTATTGAGTTGGACAAAAGTATGTGTCCATAATTATGCCTTGAGGAACTGTACAGCTGAGCGTTGCGCAACCTCAACCATTTGATATGAGTCTAGGACGGCATGCTTGGCTGGGTTTCCCCATCGTTTGTTATTTAACTGTTGTATGTGTTGTGTTCTGGTGACTGTGAGAGGTTGAGGACACCAAGAGAATTAGGGGGGCTAACATGAGATCGGTGGTCTGTGTGCTAGCATGTAAGATATGTTTCTGGGTTTAAAACAGAGTTGTAACAGTTTTGAGCTCTCGAATGAAAAGGGACATGTTTCGCCAAATAACCCAGACATCAGACGACTTCGGGCTGCTGCTGACTTTGGTGCGGATCTGGCCCAGAGTCGTCTGCTGTCTGGGTGTTATCGCTACTTATTAAACTGATTTGTCAAAGTGGAAAAAAACGAAAGATAAAGAACATAAATCAGAGATATAGCTAGGGGGATTTTTAAAGGATACCTTTTACTTTCTTTTTTCCCAGTGGTGCTTTTCATTTTGAAACATGTTTCACACACACACACACACACACACACACACACACACACACACACACACACACACACACACACACACACACCCACATCCATTGGGGTAACAGTCTGGAACCTACTGACCGAATTCCCCCATTGAGTAAGGACTCTGTACTTAGAAACAGCTGACATGTGTTTGTCAAGTTTCCGCATGTACAGACCAGATCAGATTTGACCGGTTTCCATGCACATGATCCACATGGCTATTTCTGAACCAAGGGCCGAGTTGTTTCCTTGTGCTATCTACAAAATGCTGCATTTTTGTCCCTATTACACGTGACCTCAACTTGACCTCAAAATATTACTGGATCAAATTGTTTAATAAAAACATCAAAATAAACTAAATGTTTTGTATAAGTAATAAACATAGAGCATTTGTTGATGTTTACCTTATTTTTAGACATAAACTTTTCTATATGTAGTTTCATCTAAAAATGGAAATACGGGAGGGGGAAAACCCCCCAAATCCTTTCTTTGTTTCACTGTATAGTTCAAACAAGCTCAGCTGTACTTGACCGGGCAGGCTTGTGACCCCAAAGTTCGAACACAGATATGCCCAAGCATGTGCTCGCTTGGAGCGTGGCGTCCACAGCAGCAGCCTGGCTTGTTTTGCAATCTGAGCAGTCAAGCTTTCGCAATGCTGTTTACCGGCTACTGAGCAAGTGACTGTGACTTAACAGGCAGTATGTGAGGACCAAGGCAAAGGTCCTTTACCCTAACCGCAACCCAGGATTGCCTGATTTGTTATTCCCCCATCAGTCATCTGCCTTGTTGTTGCCATATGGACCAAATCTGTCTCCGAAGACTTTCAATAACAAAGACACAACAAACCAATTGCTTTCAATAATCCCTCTCTCTCCAGAACAGGGAAAGGTTACGTGTATTTATAGCCAAAATCTGTCTGTAGACAATTGCCTTCTATATATGTTTAGATTTGTGTAAGTTATAATAACAGAGCAAGCTTAAATGTCTGTGCCCATCTGGATATTCATGTTGTTTCAAATTTGAGGACCAAAAATTTAAGAACCCCCAAGTGTCTCCCAGAAGGTTCTATAGGGGTCTACAGAAAATTTGAATGAAGAAAAACAAAGCTAAAATTGTAGCCGATTATAAAAGCGTGTCAAATTTGCTTACTTCACTATAACACAATTACTTTCTATCTAACACAGTTTAAATGTTTCTGTATACATAATAAGGAAATATGGTTATACCAATTTAAGGAAAGGGGTCCCCAGCTAAAGGTTCGTCGTATGTGGGGGTCCCTGCCATCATAAACCCCTGGCTCAGACATCTAAGGGCAGATTTAAAGCATCCACAGGCCTGAAATAATTGCTAAACTGATATGGACTGTAAAGCAAACACATCTGTTGACCAGGAATGTTTCTGTTCTTCCTTCTGGCTGCCTGACCATGAGAAAAACAAAGGTAACTGTGATTTTTTGTACTTGCAGGATGAAGATGTACTGTGGGAACAGGAACATCATCCGGACCAGGTGGAAAATGCAGAAACACAACCTCTTCAAATGTATAATGAGGAGGATTTTATGCAGGATGGCTGGAGAAACACAAATCCATTTCACAACCAGATGTTTGAAGCGAATGAACAGGTATGATAGCTTTATGTAAATATCCACAAAGAGGCACCAAATATAAGATTATGTTTAGATTTGATTTACACTTACATTTAGTTCTGACATCTACGTTACACATACTGTATGGGGGGTGGGGGAAGGACTGGATGGTCATATTTGCATCCAGCAGTATAATGAAGTCTAGAAATATGTATGTAAAATACATAAAACACACCCAAGCATTTCCCACGAGAATTATTTTAAGGAAAACACCACCATTTTTCAATATTTTACAATGTTCTTACCTCAATGTAGATTAATTAATACATCCCTATCTTTTTTCAATGCGTGCACTTAATCTTTGTACAGCACAACGTGAATGTGTTAGCATTTAGCCTAGCCCCATTCATTCCTTAAGATCCAAACAGGAATGAATTTAGTAGCCACCAAACACTTCCATGTTTTTCCTATTTAAAGAGTAGTTACATGAGTAGTTACACGAGTAAGTATGGTGGCACAAAATTAAACGGGGTGAACTGTTGTATGGCGGAGGAGCACTTGGTTTGCAGCACTTCGACCTTTGGCGCAGTAATATTGACGGAAGTTTGAGCGAGAGGGGGAGTAGTCAAGAGTGATGATGTTACTGCATGCCAAAGTCGAAGTGCTCCAAACTTAGTGCTCTTCTGCCATACAATATAGTTCTCATTTTTTATCCGCTTAAAAATCACGTTTTATTTTGTGCCACCATACTTACTCGTGTAACTACTACACTACTACTCTTTAAATAGGGAAAATATGGAAGTGTTTGGTGGCTTCTGAAGTCATCCCTGTTTGGATCCTAATGCTGCGTTTACACTAGGCGTGTTAGAGGCGTCAAGCGCGAGTGATTTCAATGCACGACTAGTTTGCGCGAATTGAGCATCTGGCGTGGTAAGCGCGAATGGTGCTTTTTGTGCATTTTGCGTTTGACGTGAATTTGCGGCTGACGCTTGAGTTGAAAAATTTTAACTTTGGCAGATTTTCGCTCCGTGTTAACCAATCAGGAGCCTGCTTGCTGCTGTGGCGGCAGCCCCGCCCGGAGTCACTCATTCAACATGGAGGAACGCTTGATACTGTCCGTTGAATGAATGGAGCTAGGCTAAATGCTAACACAGTCATGACACCCTGTACAAAGATTTAGTGCACGCATTGAAAAAAGATAGGTATGTGTTAATTCGTCTAAGTTGAGGTAAGAACAAACTGCAGTGTTTTCCTTTAAATGCATAAATAAAGGTGTGTAAATAGATTTCAGCACTAAATTCTTAAATGCAGGCTTACAAAGGTTACTTGTATTTCTAAATATAAAGCTTGTTAGTCGTTGACATTGAAGACGACTTTCCACATTCCAAAACAGTGCAATGTGGTGTGACCTTGATAGATGACAGTGATACGAGAATTTATTCAAGCTTTTCCTCAAGCTCACTCAAGGTTCTCTTTCAGTTGTCAGGTGTAAGACAGGACGTGTCTCTTTCCATTGAAGAGTGCTTACGTCTCATCGATACAACCTTCCTCCCAGGAGATGATCCAGAGGTACAGGCTTTAATAAAACTGACATTTCAAACGTCATCGTGTTTGGGAACCACTGCTCTAATTTAGTTTTTCACAAAGCTATTTACAGTAGTCCAGCATTTCTCTAATGTATTCATTCTTGCAGTCAACAGGTCCTGATGTACAAAGCGTGGAAGAACACACACTTCAGTACCAGCAGCCCATCATCTCTCCATTGTTGCCTGAAGATGATTCCCCATTCAGCATAGAGCAACAATGGCAAGATGTTTTGGCTATCATGGAATCACAGGTAATCACTGACAACCACCTTTCTTTTAGGCCTCAAAAGTTAAGGTATTGTTCTAAAAGTCTAAATACATTTTTTGTAAGTTTTACCTTTTGTTATCCTCACAGGAAATGGATACAGGTGAAACAATAGACAATTCTCACCACAATATCAGTGAATCAGACAGGAATATTGAATCTGTGGAAAACTTCATTCATCGGGATGTTAGCCTTCAACAGGCAACTCTCCCAGGATCCACCGAAGGTCTTGGCACAAACAGTATCGGCTTGGAAGCATCCGGTTGCATTAACAATAACTCAAGCTTGGAAACGTCTTCTAATATAAACACCCCATTTGAAGACTCTGATATTATAAATCTCCTTCTAACCCCTGGAATGAATAGTTCAGTTAGCAGCAACTACCCACCATCTACAGTGTTTGAGCAACAAAGCATGTCAAGCCATTTAGATCCTCTGCTGGAAGAAGCCATGCTTGATGAAATTAGTTTAATGGATTTGACCCTAGAAGAATTAAGCCAATCTCAGTTTCTCCAATTTGAAGCGAACAACCGAGCAGATTCTGACTCTGGTTTATCACTTGACTATAGCCAAAGTCCCACTTCACCCAGTGGGTCTAAATCTTCTGATTCATCATCTTCATGCTCTTCATCACCAACCAGCCCACTCCCCAATGTAATGCCCGAAGAAGGAGCTGTGGGGTTCACCCATATTAAGGAAGAAGAGGAGGAAGCAATAGGTGCCGATGGCTACACACCAGAACAAACCAAAATGTGTC
Source organism: Misgurnus anguillicaudatus (assembly GCF_027580225.2). NCBI lineage: Eukaryota > Metazoa > Chordata > Actinopteri > Cypriniformes > Cobitidae > Misgurnus > Misgurnus anguillicaudatus. The sequence goes on along the minus strand of NC_073355.2, from coordinate 34,463,907 downwards.
ATGGTAGTTTTTTGGAAGCCAGACAGTTCCATAATCTCCCGTGGCTTGAGTACATTGGACATGATCATACCTACAACCAGCCTCGAAACTCCATCCAAAAGAAATCCCCGAAACACTCTTTTGACGAGTCGCCAAAGGGGAAAATCCTGGAACACATGTCCAGCCGTGACGAGAAACGTGCACGTGCGTTGAACATCCCGTTCCCCAACGAATTTCTCATTAACTTACCCGTTGAAGAGTTTAATCAGCTACTTTCAAAATATCATTTCAGTGATGCCCAGATCACACTTATCAGAGACATACGACGTAGAGGAAAAAACAAAATGGCTGCTCAGAACTGTCGGCGCAGGAAGCTGGATGTCTTACTGGGACTGGAGCGCAACGTGGACGGCCTGCGCCGTCATCGTGCCAGACTGCTCAGGGAAAACACTGAAATCTGTCGCTCAGTCAGGGACATCAAGGGACGTATTAACAGCTTGTATCAAGAAGTCTGTGAGAGACTAAGAGAGGAACAAGGGTCGCTCTGCTCTGAATACAGCTTCACCTCGCAGGAAGACGGCACCAGGCCGGTTGAACTCGTTTCACGTAGATCTGACTCCCACTCTAGACGTAAACTTAAAAGAAAAGACAAGAAGCGAAAGTCATAATGCTTGTTAGTCCTGCGTGACAAACAATTATATTAGAGGATCTAATAATACAGACTTAGCAGGAATGCTCTCTGTAGCCAGGTCTACCTGCTGGTTTTTCAGTTTTCCAAGGGAAATAGGCACAAGGCAGGGTATTTTTTACTTGAGGGATCATTCTTGAAGATCTACTGTCCTGATGATGGTGTTGGCACATAAAACAAGTGGCACAACTTGCCAGAGGTTCTGAGGAATGCGAGAACACGCAGGGTATTCCCAAGTATCAAAGTTACTTGACTTAAAACTATGGCTTTTTGCCTTAACCCTGAAGTTATCAGGTCCCACCCAATGAGTATTATCTATTGTTCACCTAAGGGAACACAAACTATTAACATTAGTGCGCTCCTTGTTCAATGGCGGCATGTTTGAGCTGTCTGGCGAATTCACAATTAAATTTCTATAACCCAATGTTTCTCAAACTGGGGACGTGAGATGGTGCTGGGGGGCAGTTTTATTTCATTTTATAAAATACATTAATTTATCATAAATTCTGTATAAACCTCAGAAACAGGGTCTGAAATTAACACCCGCCAAGCGCCAAATGCGGGTAAATTTTCCGTTTGGCGACTAAATTCAAAAGGCTACCCGCCACACTGGCGGGTGATTTTCATACCAAAATATTAATGCAATATAATGTGTTTGCCAGTAACTAATGTGGGAACAAGGTGAGCTAGCCACAGAACGTCTCTACGCTCCAAGTCTCGCACTAGAGACGGTCTGTTGCTAGCTAGTACTGCAGGTAACTTGCGGTCTGCCTACCCAGTCTCCTGAGGTTGCGTATAAATAGCACGATGTGTTAAACTCGTGCAATACATACGCCAAATTCCACTTTGGCGTGCAGCTATCTGCTGCATATTAGCTATCAAAATGCATCCCCGCCCTGCCCATCGGACTATCTTGACTTATAGGCAGGAAAAATATATATTTAAATGCTTATGCATTCTTTCACAGATTTGGATGGGTAATAATGGTGTATGAAATTCAGACATTGTGTATTTAAAATACGTTTTAGCGTGCGCTCGAGTTTTACTTTCGCGATCGCGCGAAAAGACGCAGTACAGGAAGCAATCCGTCATGATTTGTCATGGATTTGTTGGGCAAATCCTCCAACTTCGTCCTGTCAGTCATAACTATCCTCACGGAAGAAAATGAAATCTCTCGCAGCAAGCTTTAAAGTGATATAGATTGTACTGGCAGTGAAGAGAGTGACTCTGTGCAGAATCGCTCTTAAAGCGACAGTAGCCCCTGTTTTTCTAATCGAAAAAATTATCCAATCTGTAACTGGATGATCCAAACTGTGAGTTTTGTGACCCACTATAAATGGTGAGTATATCTGGTGTGGGGATGAGCAGGAAAAGTTGGTTTACATGGAAATCCAGTCTTTTTGTTTGTTAAGAAAACAACAGCATCAAAACAACAACAAGAATAGCAGATTAAACATTGTGGTTAGATGCCCTATTGGCTTTGTATTGGCAAAATTTGGCCTGTGGTAAAACTAATTGAATAAGCCTGTGCTATGCCCACAAAGTCAAGTGGCATTTTCTTATCTGTGACTTCAGTTAATATTTGTACTGATGATTGATATGTACTGAAATTTGATATGTGTTATTTGTGTTTTGATAGATGTTTTGTCTTAATATTCTACATTAAAAGTACTGTATTTTTTATTCGGGCTACTTGCATTCATTTCGGGCTACCAAAAACTGAAGAGTGCCTGCCCGAAGGACTACCAGGGATTTTGAAATTTTGCGAGCCCTGCCATGAATATAGCAAATTAAATTAATGTACATGACAAAAAAAGGCTTTATTATTCTGGCCGGTAAAAAATGTGTTTGGCTGGTGGATTTTTTAATCTACCAGTCCCCGTGGCAGGTGAGCCAAAAAGTTAATTTCTGACTCTGCTCAGAAACATAAGGCTGCTAACCAACAGCACTACATTGTATTATTTAATTCTAAAGTTTGAGATTGTTTTATGTTACGAATTTTCTTTGGGGGGGGTGCAAAGTGATGCACCTAACATTGGGTTGGGTGGGGCTGTGCCGGAAAGTTGGGAAAACCACTGCTGTAACCCAAAAGTTCAATGTACGTATGTCAAAAGACCACTTGTAAATAATTAAAATTTTTTATATTCAGTTGTTTGTAATATTTTGCCGTGAATTTGTTATTGGTGATTGAATTTTTCTCTGTTGTTTGAATTAAGCTATTTATTGTCTGGGGTCTTCTAAAATGTTTTTATTCGTAAATCTATACACAAATCAAAACCTGACCTTACTAAAAAGAACTATCAACACATTTTGTTTAAATTTACATGCTTTTGGACCGATGCTTTTATCTAAAGCGACATACCCTGCATCACAAGGTATACATTTTTATTATCATGTGTTTTTACTGCGTTCGAACATTTTGTAAATAAACACAGGTTACAACAGAACTAATAAAAAAAGTTTTATTTTTTGAATGAAATAAACATTTCCCCAAAAGGTGAAAAGAAACGTCATGCTTTAAACATTACACATTACAAAGAGAAAAGACAGACAATCAGAGATTAATGATAATGCAGTCACATTACTGATTAGCAATACTAACAAGTACTTTTGGTACACAGCAGAATGCAAATTTTTTGAAAATGTGAACAAAACAATAATTAACCCTGACAAATTTTACAGTATCTTTATATTTACGCTGGTGCAGATGTGATTTGTAGGGTACACTGAAAAAGTGAAACTTGGATCTACTTAAATTACTTAAATTGGTAAGTTAGAAAAAAATCTATTTTTTAGGTAGGTGCCAATTTAAATTTTTTAATTTGTTAAGTTCCAACTTTAACTTTTTACAGTGTATACCTTGTTCATCCCACTATGAATTTTGATATATGAAATACACATTTTACAAGTTTTTAAAAAAGTTATGTAGTACATTCTACTCTGTGCGCTTGTACTTGATCGTCCCAAAGTACAAAGCTAAAACAGTATACTGGGAAAATTTTCATTTTAAGCATATAGGAATAAGGTCTAGCAGACATTATTTAGCATATAAAAACTTAAAAGGATTAGTCAGTGAAGCTTGATAATAAAGAACACATTGTTTCTTTACGCAGTATTGCAACTGGTAAAAAACAATGACAAAAGGTAAAAATACAAGTTTATATGGGATTATGGGAAAAGAAGTTGAATAGACAAGTGGTGAATGAATAAATAGGAGCTTGATACTGTAAACAAACTACATATATAAATTCTGAAATACTGCTAAACGGTAAGACTGTGACACATGTCAATTTGCTTGCTAATAAGGTGACAAAAACAAGTCTGGACTTTGAGGACAAAAGTATGTACATTAAGAAAACAAACAGAGAAACAAGTGAAGAAAACAAGGCCAAAAAATTGAATGGCCTTGTTAGTAATACACAGAAGGTATGAGGGTGTTGCATTAAGCATATACCTAATTAGACATTCACCACCTTAATTTACAGAAACATCAACAGAACTACTGCAGCCTATACACTCCATTTCCCATAATCCAACAACCAAAGAAATACAGCATTTGTTTGTAACAATGGTCAAAATCCGTTCGCCCCCTAAAGTTGACTGCACATCTAAATATCAAACATGATGAGTCGTGGTTTAATCGTATGATAGTTAAAAAGAGCCGACGGGCTTCTGTTGACGCATCTTTACCATCGCCCATGTCACAACCCCCTCTGCAGCTTCTCCACCCCTCTCTCATACCGTTAGTTCTTATCGTCCTTCTTCTCTTCTTCTTCAGAAGGGTAGGAGTGCCATGTCAGTCGCTCCTCATAAAAGGAGATGACTACCTGTGGGCACTTAACGTTAGCTTCCTTAGCTGGAACAAGGTCTGCCTCATCAGAATTCTTCCTGTAGAGCAAGGGCAGAAAAACAAATATCCTGAGTCCGATCCTGCTTTGGGTACACTAGGTAAAAACCGGGTTTGGCGCTACCAAACAGAACGTGGACCATGCTAAACTCTGTACTCGCAACTGGGTTAATGCACTGGTGAAGTGGACGGATGAGCACGTCATTCACACATGCACACACGATAACTGTAGGCTATTTTTAAGATCTGATTTTATAAAGTCTCAGTAAGCAGTTGGATGGATGCTGAGCACATGATGCATCTATTCTCTTTGTTTTTAACAGTATTCAACTTTCCATTGCGGAGAGAAGATTCCCATGTGAGGATGCTTCAAGTGCATCAATTCTGCGCCCAGGAAGCACATAATTGTAGCGTACAGGATGATTTAGGCACATCAATTCTGCACCAGGGATGTGCATAAAAAGTCTGGACAAGCGCATAATTCCCAAAAGAATCATCTACACACTAAAGCTTTTTTACTGTGACAGTTTTGCGCAATTAAGGATAATTTAGCATATTTATTTGATCAAACGTGCTTATTATATGTTCTCCTAAACACTGCCATGATTAATAATTACTAATGTTCTTGTAAATTGTAAATCATTTGAAATTATTGTTTCTTAAATGTAACTATATTATACTAGATCAGGGATGGGCAACTTCGGTCCTGGAGGGCCGGTGTCCTGCAGAGTTTAGCTCCACCCATAATTAAACACACCTGAAGCAGCCAATTAAGGTCTTACTAGGCACACTAGAAACTTTTAGGCAGGTGTGCTGAGGCAAGTTGGAGCTAAACTCTGCAGGACACCGGCCCTCCAGGACCGAAGTTGCCCATCCCTGTACTAGATGTAGCAGAAAGCACTATACACACTTAACATTTTGTGTGTGTAATTTTAAATTGTTCAAGAAAAATACAGTTGTATCGGATCGGTAGGTAAAGGTATCAGCCGCTGCTCAAAATTCTGGTCTCAGAATCGGAAAAAGTGGTATCGGTGCATCCCTACAATGAATCCAGCATTATGGAAACAATGGATATAGTTTGTTTATCCGGGTAGCAGCGGAGTTGTTCAAGTGTGTTTGTCTAAAGCTGGATTTCGTTAAAAGAGGACATATAAATGGAAACTTCACTTTTTTATATGTTTAAGTGCTATAATTGGGTCCCCAGTGCTAGAAAATGTGAAAAAGATCAACCCAGTAACTTAGTTTTGGTAAACCATTCTCTGCAAGCATGTGAAAAAATAGGTCATTGAAATTTGGCTCCCCTTGTGATGTCAGAAGGGGATAATACTGCCTCTTAATATGCACTATGATTATATACTTGATTATATGGCTAAAACCTACATATCATTTGTTATCAGTCTGTTTTTCAACCTTGGTTATCCAGAAAAAAAAAAACAATCTTTAACTATTTTGAATAGACCTTTACATACCACTTCATTAGAAACATAAGCTCGCCGCTGGAATCTGTAGCACCAATGATGCGTTCAGGATCTAAGCCCCTTGAAAAGCCCCTTGGCTTTTCTTGCTGAAAAACATTGAGAATGACTATTATTATTAACGGTCTTCTGAAAAAGAATTGATATTTATTCTGATTTCTGCTCAGGAGTCTTGCAAACTCACAAAGTGAGCAATATGCATGTCCTACAAATAGATGTAAAAGAATAAATTATGTATGTTATAAATATTACATGCGATATGGGTCATTTCTTTATTGTAATAAATAAAACTATATCCTTCTACTGTGATCATGTCAGGGCACCAGGATTTTATTTCCATGTCCTGAAAAGATGTGTAACTTAAATAAACGCCATATGTATAAAAAGGGCCACTGCTAGTGGGGTAAAAGGTGGATACAATTGTATTGTCAGCAATGTACCCAACTAAATTTAAAAGATGCTTTGTAAAATGTACTATAAAAGACACGAGTAGAAAATACATCAAAATCTAATAAAAAAGAAAGAAAAATCACAAGTCACAACTGCTATTGAGTTTAGAGATTTACATTTAGCAGATTCTTTTGTCCAAAGCAATTAGAAAACAACAATGGTGGGCAAAATGGCAAGTAGAAAGATCCCAACTAACCTCATCTTTCCTTTTCTTGGGTCGACTGTCTTCTCCAGCATCTGTGTCGGATTCCCCTTTCCTTTTTCCGCTACCATCTTTCTTCTCATCGCTTGCTGCTTTCTGTGACTGCATGTATTCAGCGATGAGATCAGGACAGTCCAGGTTGTCCTCTGGTTCCCATGTGTTGTCATCACTAAGCAAAGGCATATGCATTATTTAATCACATGGAGGAATCAAAGTGAAATGTCCTAAAAAGCATTGCCTTTATAAAAAAAAAGACTGTAGAAATCCTGCTTAATTTTTGTTACATACTGTGTGAATCCTTTCCATTTAAGCAGGAACTCCACTCTTCCCTTTACAACCCTTCTATCCAGAACCTTCTCCACCACATATTCCTCCTCTTCCTCCTCTACAACCTCCTTCTTCTTGTTCTGTTTCTTTCCTGCGGCGGCCGCCAGCTTGACGTCTGCGAAGACGACAGCGGAGAAGAGGAGAGTCAGTCTCGTCACGAGAACCATCACATTTTGCAATGTTCAAACGTGAAAAATTAAGAAAAATGAAACACCACAAATAGTGACCCAGGGCGCATGTGTGAACATGTCAATTACAACAAGTGAGCAAAAGTCAAAGTCTGTCAGCAGAAAGCAACTTTACATTTATATTTTTGCTGTAGAAATTCTGCACATATCTTGACTGATGTTTAAAATCAAACTGATTAATGATTTGTTTTCACATTCAAGAGCATAAACATGTGTAGGTTTCAGTTTCGTCGTTCAACCAACAACTTCTTTAAGCACGAATTTATTCAGCTACCAATCTAAAGGTACAAGCACCTAAATCAAACTGCTAACTACATATACTAACAAATAAAAACACAGACACGCCTCAAAGGAATAAGCTTAGTGTATCAAAATATGAAAATACCCGTGTGCCCTTTCAGGTGTATGACTTCATTTTTCAGTTAAACACAAACATATACGTTTTTATATTAAAATGCCATTATGTTATCTTCTTATATGAGGATCAACTAGACAAAGTTGAAAAAGTGCATTCAACCATCAGTAAAGTAGCTCTGAGGTAAAATAAAGATGCATATATTCCACTAATATAAAACATTTTTTTCTGATTAATCGTTTTTTAAACGTGGTTGATTAAAAATCGATTCTCGAAGGCCACAAATCGATTTTATTTTTAATGAAATAACCTGATCGTGTTTAATCAAGGAATGCGACTGTTTTGACTTTTCAGCATACATTTTTCATCTTGCATCAAAATTGTTTTGTATTTAACTAGGGGTGTAACGGTACGTGTATTCGTACCGAACCGTTCCGGTACAGGGCTTTCGGCACGGTGCACATTTGTACCGAATGGCTGAATGCAATCTTTTGTGTGCACAACATAGGTGGAACATAATGTGTTGTGTGCGTTTCCACGCGAACATATTAAGTTGCGGAAGTCTCTGCGTTCAGCGCAAGTCTTCTGTCAAACATATAACATAATTCGGCCCGCAGAAAGATTTTTATTTACTTAGTTTGATTATTGATGTAAACGTTTACGGGGCCGCATACGTGTCGCGTCTAAAATGTGTTGCTATGCAGTTACACATAGAGCAGTAATATTATTTGTATACAGAGATGGTACTTAACCAATTTAATACTGCGACTTAAAAAAAATCAAAAATAAATCAAAACAGGAAAATTTTTTGGTGGAAAAATGTAGACTTATAGTTCATAAATGTATTCAGGAATTGAATTTGTTTGTTTAGTTTAGTGCAAGGTTTTAGTAGAAAAAGTTTAAGAGAAAATTAAGAAAAGAGTTACCTACTGTTATAAAATAATGTAAAATGTATGTTATTTAGTGAAAAACTTTGCAGCAGTATTTTATTTATTCTTTTTTATTTTATATATTATATTTTAATAAAAAGTGTTTAAAAACAAATTGTTAAAAAAAGTTTATAATAATAAACAACCTGAAGTTTAATGCTTGTATTTCCCCCCTTCCTGTACCGAAAATAAACCGACCATGGCTTCAAAACCAAGGTACGCACAGAACTGTGATTTTTGAGTACCGTTACACCCCTATATTTAACATAATTGTATGCATTTGAAAATTAGAGATGGGTTCTGTTTTAATGTACCCAAGTGTACCTAAAATAAAAAAGTGTAATATACAGGTTGGTGGGTCTTAATTTCTTTTTATTAATAACCCAGTTTTTTTTATAAATAAAGTATTTAATCTATATTCATTGAGTTGAACCGAGAATCGAGTATAAAAACCGGTCCGAGAACCGAAATCGAATCAATCTGATAGCTTATTAATCGAAATCGAATCGATTCGGAACATCTGAATTGATACCAAGCCCTTTTTTTAACATTCAAGTCACTATATAAATGGTCATTTTAATATAAAATTGTTTGCGTTTAACATAAGATATGTAGTCATACATAAGTCGGATGGCATGAGCCGGTGAGTAAATTATGAGGGAATTTTCATATTTTAGTGAAATATTCCTTCAAGACGTTTAAACAAATCTGTGAGATGACATCATATTTCCAGTATGACATTCCAAGCAGGGCATATGCAAGCTGAGTAAAACCATGTGACACTTATTATTGAATTTCTCAGTAGTAAGAGAACAATACATTTGAATATACTCTGCAGTTACTGACATAATTTGGGGAATATTAACTCTAAATTTGGTCAATAAAAACAATTCATTTTATAACATATGCAAACTGAACTGAAGTTAATGTTGTATTTTAAATAAACATTCAAATTGCATTAATATTGGTATTACATGATCACCCTAACCATCAACACAAAACAGACTTTGCAAAACTTCATCAGCCAATCAGGAGTCCAAATGACATATCCTACTATTGATCATATTACTTCAGCGAATACACACAAATCTACAGTACACAACCACTGCTATAATTCACCAACGCATGCTGACATAAGGGCACACAAAACAAAGCGTTTAAATAATCATCACAGGAGATCATTTCAACAGCTGCAAGAAAACCCTCTCCCCAGACATATTTAAAGAAAGACAGCACAGAAGATCAGGATCTGAGGAGTAAGTTTTAAGACACCTTCGGTGACGCTGGGAGCATCACTACTAGCTGTGTCTGTAGGTTGGCTCATGCTCGTCGAGGAGGAGGATCTGCGGAACCTTCCGGTTCCTTGTCAACGTCAACAGTGCTGAACAGAGTAAAAGTGTGGATTAGAGGAGGTAAGGGGAAGGGACAGGGTTCATAAGGTATTAGGGATGGAATAACAAGGAAAGAAATAAAATGACAAGAGGTAAAATTATACAGCACTGCGGATAACAGTTTAATGGCTTTAACAAAGCATTTAATGGTGGTGAGCTCCTTTTAAATTGTTTTAAAGCTCACCCATGCAGACTAATGATGGGTAAGACTACTTAAAAACATAATGCATCAAACTACAAGGCTTGCAAAACATCACATGGCGCATGGGTCATAAATTTGGCTTTGTGAATTGCATTCTGTTGCAAAAACTGCACAGTTGTATATTGCTGCAATGGATAAGTGAGAACTTTCCCACAATAACCTACATAACTATGCTTTGTTAATCTATACTACAGTATTTTGTAGGATTTACTATTATGTACTACTGATATATCTGCAAATAATTGGTATTGGGCATTTTTCACACTATTGGCTGGCATTTTAAAAACTGTTATATTGACATTTAAGCAGTTTTTACAAACAAACCATACCAAAAACAACACAGTTTTGTCTTAAGATGCACAGCAGTGGCACTCATATATGTTAAAGGAAAACACCACCGTTTTTTAATGTTTTCCTGTTATAACCTCAACTTAGACAAATTAATACATACCTATATTTTTTCATTGCGTGCACTTAAGCTTTGTACAGCGCGTGGTGAATGTGTTAGCATTTAGCCCAGCCCCACTCATCCCCTAGGATCCAAACAGGGATGAACCCAGAAGCCACCAAACACCTCCATGTTTTCCCCATTTAAGATCTGCTACATAAGTAGCTACACAAGTAAGCATGGTGGCACAAAATAAAACGTGGCGATTTTTAAGCAGATAAAAAATTCTAACTATATTGTTATGGCGGAAGAGCACTTAGTTTGCAGCACTTCGACCATGGCACAGTAATATCATCACTCGTGACTATTCCCTTTCTCGCTCAAACTTCCATCAATATTACTGCGCCAGAGGTTCGAAATGGTGCATTATAAGTGCTCTTCCACCATACAATATAGTTCTCATTTCTTAATAAATCTTGTGCCACCATACTTACCTGTGCAACCACTCATGCATCAGTCCCCAAATAGGGAAAAAACTGAAATGCTCGGTAGCCTCTAAATCCATCCCTGCCTGGATCCCAAGCAATGAATGGGGCCAGGCCAAATGCCAACACACTCACAACACGCTGCACAAAGATCAAGTGCACGCATTAAAAAAGATAGGCAGCGCTATTTCGTCTAAGTTGACGTAAGAACATAGTAAACTATTGAAAAACTGTGGTGTTTTCCTTTAAGATATGTCAGTACAAGATGTTTTGAAATGAAAGCAGCTCAAACATGCATTTTAGTCTAGGACTATGATTAAGCCCTGTCTGGGAAACAGCCCCATAATATATTATGGTAAGACTAAAAACATATACAAATGATATACTACATCTTACTATAAAAAAATACTTATATATAATACGGTATTTTTGTTCTAAAATCGATTTACCTAGAGACAACAGGTTGAAAATTCAAGTTGTCAAAAAAACGGGCTGTGAAATAACCTAATGCTGAGCCTATTAACTTAAATGAATAAAAACAGTCAATAGGCTTTTACTTTTTCCACCATTCATGTAAGTTTAGTTAATGCAAATATATTTTACATTTTTAGATCAAAGCAGAACATATATTTTTTTAAGAAATCGTAGCGCAAACAAACATTGCGCGTGGCGAAATGTAACTTCCGGCTGCGCGCACGCGCCTTAACGGCGCCAGAGCTTTCGGCCCATTATTGTAGCCACGAGTCATTACCCTCCGTAAAATAAATCACAGCGCCAATAATCCCAGATTTAAGATATATGTATTGAATTGTTAATGTAAGACACATCCAAAAGACGTTAAAAACAGTCCGTGTCATTTAGCACATGTGCACAGCTGTGTGCACGAGGAAGGCGTTTCTTTCTCGTGCAGAGTTCTTGAGCTATCCTGACCTTTTTGCAACTATTAGCCAAAAAGCTATTAACCATCATGAAACGTGCAAATAATTGTATGTGGTCTACTAAATGATTAAGTAAACACTCCGCCTATTCATTTGACATTTATAAAGCAAAAAATAAGAAGTCATACAGAAGACACTAGCCTCGTGGCTAATGTTGCAAAAGCATGGTCGCTCACTTCTCCATGTTGACCTGGATCCGAGTTTAAAAACAAGACACATATTGCACTATTGTTCAATAGATGTCAAGACCAACTGATCGCTTAAAGCTCTTTAAAATGCGTGTTTTGATTCCGAATGATCATAAAAAAACACCATGCATTGATTTACAGATCGCGGCTTTAAAGCGAAAACAATCCTGTAACGTTAGTTGTTTTGAGTCTGAAAAAAGCGTCACTTACCTGTGAAATAATAAATTAAGACGAAGAAAACTGCAGTGTAAGCAGTTCAGTTGCGCTAGATCTTCGTTAACCGTCGACCGTAGGACGCGTTTTGTTAATATTTTACTGCTTTCTGTAATATTGTACCGAGTTTCTATGGAGGGTCAGACAAAAGATAGGCTACACGAAACCGCACAGCGACCCGCCAATTCCGACTGAACGAGTGAAGCATCATGGGAGTTGTAGTTTTACACGTGGGAGGGACAAAAATCGATACGATTGATTTTAATAAACATATATGTTGTGAATTTATTAAAATATATTAAAGGGTCTATATTAAAATCAGTTAAGTGTGTAAATTAAAAGCAGAACAGTTTTGACTTCACAGTTTTCTTAAGAAAAAATTGTCATTAAAGTTTTAGGAACTCGCATGAAAAATAGGATACTTTGTAGCATACTTTAACATATAGGCGTACTATAGTAAGCTGTAGTAAATTTCCCAGATACTATAGTGTTTTTAACTTTACCATAGTAAATATTAAAGTGTATATATTCCTGCTTTGTTATTTCCCTCTATAACATGTGTGTGTTGTAGTCCAACTCGAGTCCGAGTCAAGACCAGAGATCGATTGTTAATTGAGTCCGAGTCAAGACTCCACAACATCCAACTTTATCTGACCTCAATACTTAATCTCTGATCTTGGTCTTGACTCAAGTTGGACTAGACTATAACCATGCTATGAGATAACCAGATGTGTTATCTCATAGCAGACTGAGCCCCCAGTTCTGTAGCAATAATATCTGTATCCTAATTCACTTATCCATCCTAAATAGTCAGATTAGAATTAGTGCTTCCTAAATCTAATTACGCACTTGGCTGAGTAAATATTCACACTTAAGACTAAAGTGTTGTTTGTTTGTATTTGGGATAGTGCACACTAATGAACCACATAAGTATGTTTATAAAGTTAGTTTACATACAGTTTGCATTCCACAATCAAATAATGTGAAGCAGAGAGCCTTTATATAGTCAGTATCTCAGTGGTCAAGATATGCATGGAGTCTCAAAGCAAGTGTTTCATAATAGTGCACTCTGCCCCAACGAACAAGAGCACATTGACCTTAGAAGCACAGAGAATAGAAAGCATCCACAGTTTATCCTACTTACTCTGTTCCAGTCCATGCAACCTAGTATTTCAAAAATAGCATGGCAGAGAGGATGCTGTGTGTGTTTGTGCACATGTTGGGTTAATGTAGAGGAAAAAGACCTGCTCAGAAATGAGTGTGGAACAAAAGAAAAGCATTAACAAAATTCATCATCTGTCTGAGTGTCATGATTGAGTTAATTACCTCATTACTCAAACACACATCCACAAACAGACGGTGATATTTATATTGTCATATATGGAGTGGCTGCAAGGGTGGGGATATAAAATTATGGCTCTATGCTTCTGTCTTTTCTTTCCAAAACAGATGCATAACAGACAATGAGTAACTCCATATCTGAAAAGTTTGAAACATACTCTAACCAAGTACGTAAATATAACGTTTTACTGCGCAATAAGGATTTTACACACCACTGCATTATAAAATGCGTTAGAGTGCGCTTCTTAACACAATGCAAACAAGACTTTGACCAAATGCTTGCGTCTGCCTTTGAGTATACATGTAGTAGAAATATTTATTTCTGCCCTTAAATTTCACAACTTGCACCTGGTGGTGTGGCAGTTGGCCCATTAACCAGGTTAACAATGCAACTTTCCCCTAATTACAATACAACATTGAATAGGTTTATAATAGGAAACTCGGTTAGACATATATTTTCTACAAATCTTCTTACAACACCTGGTCCAAAATTAATTATTATGACTTAATATAAAATATTTCTTTAATTTTTAATGGTTTGTCATTGACCCAGGACCACATATGAGATACTGTTTGAAAGCTTAGAATCTCTACTTTCTGCAGATATGCATCACTTTAACATATATTTTACTGTAAGAAAGTTATTTACACTTAATTTACACTATCACCCCCCCCCCATATTTTTTGTATAAATTAATATTCACATATTTCATGTGTTCAATTATCATCATATATCCAACAATCAGCGAATGAATAATGAGGTAAAAAAACCGTCTTTTTCAAACGTATGTGAAACTTGAGCGTGAACTGCCTCAGATAGCACAGATAGCCACAAATGCTACACCATCTTTTATCTTAGCTCCTACTCTAAACAATGAGTCAATGTGCAAAACAAAAAAAAAGTATTTTTATATGAAAAATGTATTTTCACACCCTTCAGTAAAATAAGAATAACTTTTGAATGCGACATGCTAAAGAGTTCATTCTTTTTTTGGGTGTTTACTGTCTGCTGCTGCTAACAACCAGACCTGTCTGCAGTCTGCTAGAGCACACAAAACCAGAGATATCCACTTTCAAAGACAGTGTTAACAAAACACACAAAAAATTGGTGTTTCATTGTATGAAAAACAACATAAATAACAATATTTGTCACAAACAGCAGCTTTTTATGTAACTTCAAAGGGTTTTCTGTAAAATTATATAAAGAAATTGCATTTATTCCACCGTATGTGGTTATGGGGACACTTCAAATATTTTTACAAAAAGAGTATTATTCCTCCCTTCAGTTGGAGTAAAATAACTTTGCATAGATTATGAAAGAGAAAAAAATATTTTTTCCTCTGTAAGCTGACAATGGCTGGAATCAAACACAACTGTCTGCAGGTTTTGTTACCACTCAGGGCCAGAGTTATACACTTTTAAATACAGACTTTAGAAAAAAAACATCAAAAAGTGCCTATTTATTTTTATGTTTATTAGAGGACTGACAACACATACAACCATGTTTAGCACTTTCAACAGTGTTTTATGTAATTTCAAAGGGTTTCCTGTAAAATGATACCAAACTTTTGTATGTATACCTCTGCATGTGGGTATGGGAAGCTTTTGAAATTGGGTAGGCCAAATCCAGGCGGAATTCCCCAAAATAGCCTCAGAGTGTAACAGGTTTTAAACGTTTCCATTTGGGGGCTAAAGTACTCATATATGTAAACAACACTTAAAATATCTGAATGTCATTGTATAACTAACATCACTTAATTTGCTATTATTGCAATTAATTATCGGTGCTGTTTCCTATAGCTCATTTGGTAGAGCCTCATGTTAGCATTAGCAATGCAAAGGTCATGGGTTTGATTCCCAGGTATCTTATTTTTTTATTTAATGCACTGTAATTCACTTTGGACAAATTTTCATATCATGTTCCACTAAGTAGACCCAAGTAAAATTTGTTTTGTGAACGCTTATGTTAAAATGACTGTGAATGATAAATTCTAAATTAAATTTTAATCTACTTAATTCTTTATAAGTGAACTGCACATAGACTGGTGATGTCTAGACATCTGCATCACTGCAGTAGTTCACTCGTAACCATGGACACACAAGCTACTTCCTACAATTTAATTGAATCCCCCACATTTATTGATCTGTATGGACTCTGCTGATAGAGTGAGGGGTGAGAAAAACCAAAGAGAGATCATGTTGGTTCCTTTTAAACGATGACAAAACCACAGCCTATCTCATAGCGTTTTATGCACTACAATGCTTTATAATCTGTTGTTTTGTCTAAAAATCAATAGCATAATTAATTTAAGAATACACGTGAAATGTCTGTGAAATCCAGGCTCATAATCTAATAATGAGGAGCATAAAAGTTTAATTTAAAGGATTTCGCATTGATTTTAATCTTTGACATGTCCTTATTCAGTCAATATTAAAGATATCAAGGTTATATTTTCACAGAATGTTCTTTACATTATGTAGGAGGATTTTATTTAGAAAAAGGAAGATTGGAGCCCATTGTGTGACCTAAAATGATTAAAATGAAGCATTAAAATAAGATAAAGCAACTAAGATAGATATGTCCCCTGCTGAAAAAAAACAAAACCATTACAGAAAATTCTAATGGTTTCCAGGAAACAATAGCTTTTACCACTAAAACCACTAAACTGTAGTGTGTTTTGGGCTATATTCCATTAGAACCAATACAAAGAACCAATAGAACCAATACATACCATTAGAGACCAACAAAAACCGAAACACTGTAGTGTGTTTTGGGCCATATTCCATTAGAACCAATACAAAGAACCAATAGAACCAATACATACCATTAGAGACCAACAAAAACCGATACTCTGTAGTGTGTTTTGGGCCATATTTCATTAGAACCAATACAAAGAACCAATAGAACCAATACATACCATTAGAGACCAACAAAAACCAAAACACTGTAGTGTGTTTTGGGCCATATTCCATTAGAACCAATACAATTCCCAATAAAACCATTAGAATTTACTGTAATGGTTTTATTGTTTTTTTTCAGCAGGGTCTTAGTGTTTGGTTATTTATTTAATAAATATCCTGTTATGCCAATCTCTAGAGTATTTTATTTGGTGCAATAATATTAGACAATGGGGGCGGGGCTTAAAGTTATAACTATACTGAAGTGTTTAAGAACAACATATATAATCAATACTAGAGAAAAACTATTTGGTTAACTGGATGTTAACCTCGTGGCTATGTGAACTCAACATCGTGTCCGCTTGTGCCTCCTTGTGTCTGAGATAATGTAACCAGCGCGTGATATTTATTTTTTAAAATGTTGTGTAAGTCTGCCATCTATTGGCGCGAAACGGAATAACCTGTTTATCCTGAGGGGTTGAGAGCACATGTGGCGTCGTCTGCACCTAATCTGAAGGTAACACAAAATATCACGTTTTAAGTCACAACAAAGTCTAATAAATAATATTTAACGAAGTTTAAAATTAAGTAATAACGTTGACGACCATTCTGACTCGTGTCGTCAAATATAACGAGAAAACAGCGTGACATTAAATTAACACATGTGGCGTCGTCTGCACCTAATCAGAAGGTAACACAAAATATCATGTTTTAAGTCACAACAAAGTCTAATAAATAATATTTAACGAAGTTTAAAATTAAGTAATAACGTTGACGACCATTCTGACTCGTGTCGTCAAATGTAACGAGAAAACAGCGTGATATGAAATTTGGATTGTCAGTTACGGATAACGTTAAGTGTAAATTACACACTGATGGAGATTGTGATATTTTAAAGATTCACGCTTTTATGCTATAAATATTTCAGATGAAACTGTGTTTTGAGTGATTTTGGGATGCAGATGGAGGTTCAGTAGGAAGGCCAGGCCTGAGTTACTACACGTGTTGAGAAATAAAAATCGATACACCATCATCGCGGCAGAGGAATGTAATCCTGCCTGGAGCATCTGCTCGTCAGATGTGCCGACAGAGCCCTTTATACCGTGAAATAGAAAATCCCCCCTGTCATCCCCGTTTGCTTTATTTACTGCTGTGTACGACAGTGATAGAGCAGACTAGACGCGTTCGCATGCAGTACCACTGCTCACTGCCAGATGGCGCTTGGGAGTAAAATAATTTTACGTGTACGAATGTGTACAAAAATTGGTGTTTTGCCAACGAAATTGGTCTATATTTATTTAAAAGAATTTTGAGTGTTTATTAACAGTTATAGGATAAAAATATCAGGATAACAGATGATTATTTATATATATAAAAAAATAAAAATAAAAAGTATGTAGGGCAGTTATCAATATAAATTGCCTTTAGTAATTTTAGTTACATTATAATCACATTGCAGGATTAAACTATATTTAAGTAAATTTATTATAATAATTGTTTATATTATCAATGCCTTATAAAAGTGAGATTATATATTTTCATGTATATTTATATTTATTTATTGACGTTTACATTTAGGCATTTATCAGGCGATTTTATCCATGCGCCTTACAGCAGTAAGGAAGATAGTTATGTATAAATATTAACACTTAAATATTTATAAATTAGAAATGTGCATATTTAAAATGTTTCTATTTGTAGGCTATTTAAATTAATTTGTCATTAATTTTGGATTATTTTAACATATATCATATATTATATAACATAACATATATATATCATTTTTAACCTAAATTTTTGATGGTAACCAAAAACAATTCAGCTACATGGTAAAATATAATTTTCTGCATTGCTACCTTACTCAAGACTAGTTATTTTATCATTTTTTATATGTGTAAATAGAAACGAGATAAACGTATGGTATTGTGTAAAATTCTGTATTATTGTAGTTATATAATGACGAAATACGGTTATTTAAAATCTTAATAAAAAAAGGAAGGCATACCCCATAACACTTGATTTATTTGTTGATGTTTATTATCGTAGCGTCATCATTATGTTGACACCTAAATGTGTGAATTAAGGGGAGCTGTCATTGTTTATGCGCACAGCAGAGGGCGCCATACAAGGATTCCTATACGTCAAGTCATATGAAGATAGAAGGAGTTCAATAGCCTCAGTCATGACACTGTAACAGATAGATGACCTAAAAGACCTGTATTTGATAAGTGCAGCACAGAGGGAAGCAACTTTCTTCTGTTCCTAAATCCTTTCATCTCAATTTAAACCAGCCTTTTCATAACCCTCCGCTTTCTTCTCCTTTCCATCTTATCCTCTTGACAATATAGTCTTTGCTTTTGCTTTATTTCTGCCCCCTCACCTCTTTCTGTCCGTCTCGCTCTCTCTCTCCCGCTGTGTCGTGAGGTGTTATGTGTCCGTAGTCCATGTGTGTAGAAGTCTTTAACATTCTTTCAGCTGCAGAAGAGAGAGAAGCTGGCACTGTACTGGATATATACATTAGATATGCTTTCTGTCTTTTTATGCCCCCCCTTCCATCCATCCACCTGCCCTTCATGTCGCTGTCTCCATAGCGTGCATTGCTTTTGATGTAATGTGCCTCATTTTTAAGTTGCTTGTAAATGACCGACATCGATTGAGTGACAGGCAGAATTTGGCTGTTGCTGTGGTGGTGTATCATGTACGGTTTATTGGTTTAGGCGCATTGGGATTATATAATGATCGGCAATTACAAGCGTTTGAGGTTCGGGGACGACGGCGCGTTCACGGTCAGGTCAACCGAGACCTCGCCTTCAACACACGTCAGAGTCAGAGGTCATTCGAAACGAGCGCACCGAAAAAAGCGAAAAGTGGGAGTGAAGATGATGAAATGGAGAAAGGAAGAGCTTCGATGGTGACCTCCAACCCCACGTCTTCCTTTTCTCTTTCACTCTTTTATTCCCACCCTATGTTTCTTTTCTCATCCTTCTCTGTGAGCCTTTGTGTCCAGCAATGATCTGACCGCAGGCTGCGACCTCTGCGACCTCTACGGGGGTCAGATGGCGGCCATGGCGACAGAGGGGTCAGTCTGCGGCCTGGGTTCACCTCTCGGTCAACATCAGGTCACATTTTGGTCAACATCAGTGGTCTGTTCAAGACCCTGAAGCAACAGAGATGCTTCGGTTGGTCAGCGTGCGTTGCATCAAAGGACAGGTCTTGTGTTTCAACTAGTAACTAGTCCTCTCGTATTTCTGTACTTCTTTATGTTGAATTAAGATGTATGCGTTGTTTTGTTTACGCAACGTGCTCGCACTTTAGCTTTCCTCTTTTTTTATAGATTTGATCATTATATTTAAGTTATATAAATTGCAAGGAACAATTTTAATAAATAAGTATTTTCTCTATAAAATAATCAATTATTAAAATAAGGATTGTTTACCGGAGGCCTAGTAACCTGAATATAACCCCATGGTTCAGATCGACGTGGAGGTCACCTAACGGGCAATTACAGGGAATTTTCCCAAAGCATTGGCAACCTATGACGTTGCCTGGTTTCCACCATTCTAATACATATCTGCCCTCGCCATGACCTGAAACCCGGGGTCGTTCAGAAGTCATCCGTGTATTCAAAAGAGCCCGAGGTGATTCAACAAGGTTCATACGCTGAGAGTTTGGTCTTCACCCAAGCATCAGTCGTCACAGGTCAGTCAGTAGTCAGCATAATTCTGCATAAACCTAAACGTTCGATAACATTCGTGATAGTAATGGCTTGACCCAAATAATTACCAGTGACCTCTGTGTAATGCACGGCAAAGATGTTTGTCTCGCTGTAATGTAACAAAGCACTCATATGGAAGATCCCTGAAGTAGATGCCTTATATTTGCATGGTGATTGTGTTGCAATCACAATGGCAGACAATTATAGTCACTAAAGATGAAGACATGTCTGCAAGTTTCTGTGTAATTGAACGATGCGTTTATAATACCTTATTTTGAGCTAGGTTTGCAAAATTCTGGGAATTTTGGAAACTTTCCAAGGATGAGTCAGATATCTACGAAGAGCTAATGGGTGTCATTTACTAAGCATGCGTGCGTACAAATTTGTTCGTAAAATGTGCGTACGGACGTTTTAACTTACAAATCATGATTCAACAAAAACTTTCATACTAAAATTTTTTCTAAATGTTTGCAAAAACGTAAGAACAACTTGGATGTACGCACACGTATGCAATAATCATGAATAAGGAAAAAAATATATAATATATAACACAAATATATATTATAGGGTTATTTTCCTTGCTCATGATTATTACGCACGTGTGGTCTAAGTTTTCTTCTAAATTTAAAATAAAATTTAGTATGAAAGTTCTTGTTGAATCATGATTTGTAAGTTAAAACGTCTGTACGCACATTTTACAAACAAATTTGTGTGTACGCATGCTTAGTAAATGAGACCCATTGTTTGTATGTGATGCAGTTTGTATAAAACACCCAAAATGTACAAATAGTTTCCTTTAGTTCTTTAGGCTTACAACTATTTTCCTGAGCTTTGCATCCTTATTTTGGATGGTGCTTCATCTTTTGAGTTTAACTAGAAATCTTTAATATTTAACTTAAGGTTTGTAATTGAATTTGTGCTTTAAGTTCTTTGGATACCCTTGGTGATGACATCTCTGTAGCAGCAAGCTGTTTTTACCCCATTGCTCCTATCCCATACATCAGTGAAAAAATCTGAATTTTCACACACTTCGATTAATATTCATGTGACCTCAAATTCACCCGAAATGGGACTCGGGTCGTCTGGCGGTCAGCGGCGTAGGGGCGCTCCATTCCCCGAACGCTTTGCCACAAAGGAACGTGCAATCACCGATCGGTCTGATCATTCAGATAAATAGGCCGCGTGTTCTTGACCTGCGTCTGACCTGCGTGTAATCCGGTTCACCCGCCGGTCAGACGCCGGGGTCGCGTTACGGCCGGAGTTCCCGTGTTCCTTCCGAGCCACCGTAGGTGGACGGCGCATCCGTGCGGTCCGATTGGCTCTCAGGCAGGCCCGGGGCTCATCTATCCAACCTCTAATCATTACGGATGGATGTGAGCGCCGTAAACAGACATCATTAGGGCCACTCCACACATCCACTCACGTCCACTTTAAACCGCCATTACGACCCCTCAGAAGCATCAGTAACGCGCTTCCCTAGGGAGAGGAGAGGGGGACAGGTAGAAGGATGGGGTAGTTTTGAGGCGGTCTTCTATCAGTTAAGTGTGCGGGGCTGACAGAACCCGGCTCATTTCTTCATCCACATGCTGCCGTGATGGTCGGGGTATTGACTGCAGGGACGTGATGCCTGATCTGTTAAGCGTGCGGTGACAGCGTGTCCATGCTGGTGTGTGAGCACAAGTCCCCTACAGGAACAGCCAAAGACAAAGCTGCACAAGACAGCAATAACAAACACACGGATTGATCTTTCCGTGCCGTTTGTCTCATTAGTCGGAACAGAAATGATCAAAGGCTCGGAGTGAATCCTTCATTTTTTCATTTTGTTATTTAAAGGCATAGTTCACCCAAAAATGAAAATTCTGTCATTTTCTCACTCTCATGTTGTTACAAAGCTGTATAAATGTCTATTTTTGATGAACATGAAGGAAGATATTTTGAGGAATGTTTGTAATCAAACCGATTATGAGCCGCATTCACATTAATTGTAGGAAAAAACTATGAAAGTGAATGGGGAACATTCCTCAAAA
This sequence comes from Misgurnus anguillicaudatus, assembly GCF_027580225.2. NCBI lineage: Eukaryota > Metazoa > Chordata > Actinopteri > Cypriniformes > Cobitidae > Misgurnus > Misgurnus anguillicaudatus. Next base: position 34,441,681 of record NC_073355.2, on the reverse strand, counting down.
ATCTTCCTTCGTGTTCATAAAAAAATTTTTTTTATACAGGTTTGTAACAACATGAGGTTGAGTAAATGAGTACATTTTCATTTTTGGGTACACTATCCCTTTAACTTGCTGTATTGTAGTAATATTCAAATCTAAATCTTTTAAATTATAGGTTTGGGGTGGGATTAATGCAAATGCACGAGCCACCTGTGGTTGTTAAATTGCATTACAAGGTATACATTTTTATCATCTTGTATGTTCCTTGAGTTCGAACCCATGAACTTTTGCTCTGTACACAGGAGCACAAAGTTAATTTCTCACGTTCATTAATTATAGGATTGTTTGCGTGATATTTAGAGCCCGATATCTGAGTAGCAAGGTGCTGATGATGTTTAACTGTGTATGTGTGTTTTCGGTATAGGAGGAACGAAACAGGTTCAACGGCGGGGCAATGGCAGACCCCCTGTTCTCAGTCATACTCGGTCCCTCAGGGCACACCATGCAGCATGCTGCTTTTGAACGGCACGCGTGTGCGTGTCAGGGCGTGGAGTGCACCGGGATTACTAAAGAGTGGTCGAACGTGAACGCGAAGAAAGGAATGTAGTAGGAATATTCAATTCGCCAGAACGGAACAACGGGACGGTACCCGGAAAGTTTCGTGCCCATCCTTTCTCTCTCTGCCTCATTATCTTCTGTACAATTTGACACATTAATGAGCGAGTGTGCGTGTGTGTGGCGGCGAGACCGGCTCTAAACATCTGACATCATAGACGCACCATGTGGCATTGCCATAGAGATATTTTTAACCAGCAGGAAGCCGGTCTTTCCTGAAAGCCCTATTCCTCATACCTCTCGCTCGCTCTTTCTCTCTCTCTTTCCACCTGCTCTTCACCCCATCAGCGGTAGGGTCGTCGCGAGGTCAGGAGGAAAAATGAAGCGCCTCCGCTACGCTGCGTAATGCCCCTCCGTGCCTACTGATGGAATGCTTTGCTTCTTTCTTTCTTCCTTTTTCATGCTCGTTCGTCCCTCTTTCTCCCCCCATCTACCTTGTTTCCTGGCCTCCTCTGCACGCACCTGAGCATCTTTGTTTTAAAGGCCTGGAGGTGTTTAAGTTTAGACCGTGATGCTGATCCAGAGTGAATTATATTATGATGCTTTGATGATTAGTGTCATATTTAAAGGCGATGATCGGTGATGTTCCAGGGTCCGGTTTTAAAGCAAACGTCTATTCGTAGTTTTATGGTTCAGGGGACTCTGCGGACTGGTCCATTTATTCCTTCTGTGTAGTTTAAACATTTATCGGGTATTAAAAATATAAACTGCCTACTGCTCGAGTAAGTGCAGGACGGAAGCTCGTAATCCGGACCCATTTTTTAGGTGTAAACACGTCCTTACCCGCTTCTTCAAGCGGTCCAAACAATAAGATAAATGATGCATACGAGCCTGCACTGTGATCTCTGGGGGATCGAGCCTTAGGGGCCTTCCCGAAACGTCACGGCGCACAGGTTAAATATTTTCATCAACAAACTCCCTGAACTCATATTCCTACCATTCATTAACAAGACTCTGTGATCTGGTTTTTATTCACCCCTAAGACATGTTTGTGTAAAGAGGCGTGCCTGGACTTCAAACCTAGATGGGTTAAAAGAAACAGGAAGATATCCCGAGGCCGTAATGCCCGGTCCATAATTTCTAAGCCATTGGTCTGCTTCAAGGTTGGTTATTTTAGGACAGCGTTGCTCTTTCTAACGGAACGCATTGTTTTGATTGGAGGAGCCCCGGCGTTAATCTGTTCTGACTTGCTCTTTGCTTTTGTTTCGATGTGAGCACTGAGTTAAAAAACAATCTAATTAAATTGCTTCAAAGAGTCAAATTACAAATTAAATCAAATGAATCTCAGTGAAAAGCCAAAGCATTAAAACCTGATCACAATGTTTCATTTAAACGGCTCAGTGACTGTAAAAACCCAAGAGAACTTCGGCCCCCAGTGACTCTTAATCAGAAGTCGAGGGCAGCGGTGTGTTGATAGCAGCGTTTGGACTCTAGATGTCAGCAGTCATCTAGATGGTGCACACTTGATGAACAACACTAGTACCTGTCTGCTTTGAATTCAGCGTATGTTCTATATACTGACATGGTATTGTTGCTTTAAACTAAAATGAGGTTGGGATCTAAAAATGAGCATGTTATTGTCCTCGCTCGAGACTTGTATTGTGATTGGCCGATTTTGTTGATCATCTTCAACACTATGCTGTTCAGTGAATGTTTAATAGATGAAGTGTTTCATATCTGCTGTGGCCTAATGGTTAGTGGAGAGCTCACGTGGGAGATCTGGGTTTAAATCTAGCCTTTTTGAGCGTGAACCTTGGACTGGAAATGTCTTTAAAAAACACGCTTTAAACTTTATTTATTTGTATGTAAAAAGTGATGGTTGGATCTGCTTAAGCAAATTACTTTAATTGGTAACGCTTAATTGTTAAGTTTTCTCAACCTAAAGTTTACATTTAATGTAAGAAAATTTTAGGTGAAAGTATTTTTTTAAATTACTGACATTAAAATGGGTAACACCTTAAAAGTATGTAAAGAACATTTTTTATAAAAATCCATTTTTAGGTGTTAACTTACCAATGAAAGTAATTTTTTAAAGTTTTTCCAACTTTCACTTTTTATAGTGTACTGTTGTTGTTAACTTTAATTATTTGGCCTTTATAGAAAAAAATCTTATTTTTGGCTTCTTGAACGGTTTTATACAAATGACAGTGACAGTGGCAGAAAATGCCAGTTTAGTACTGGTAAAATATAAAGGCAAGCCTTATCTTTGCTAGCATAATTTTACGTATTATAAATGCACTTTTTTTAAATACTATTATATACTTTTCTAACAATTTTGTATCAATTGATATAAATGACAACATTTGAAAATGTTTTTCTTCAAAACGTTTATTGGCAAAATTGTTGGATGTATTTGAAATAAAAGCACTATTAGGAATATTAGATATGCAATATTTTGAAATAGTTTAACTGATTTTTAAATTGATTTTGTATGATATGTAATCAGTTATATTATTATGGGGTGGTTTCCCGGACAGGGATTAACTAAAATAAATGTAAGAGCTGTCCAAACAGAAAACAACTTGCACTGACATATCTTAAAATACATCCCTTTGTTTTGCCTCAAAATGCACACAAGTAATGTTTTTAGTAAGGCATGTTTGTTAAATCTAGTTATATTTCCTAATTAAACTAAGGCCTAGTCCTGGCTTAAGCTAATTCCTGTCCGTGAAACCAACCCATAATGTTATAGAACTTTATAGTAATTTATGTTATATAATTTATAAAAGTATACTTTTTATTAAATATTTTAAAATGGGAAGTATGGGCGTGGGACATCAATAAATCCATAAAAGTCATACCTTTAGAATTTAAAAAGGAACAAACTTAAATGTTGGTAAAAGTTATCAGCAGTTTTGGTATGACCTTCATATTACAGAAATAAAAAAAATTTATATCCTGCTCAAGATATAAATTTATATATGGTACATATATGAGTAAGAGATATGAGGTGAAGATGCATTTATTTTTGTGTAAAGTATAATGTATAAATTAAGGGTCGTTTCCCGGACAGGCTTAAGTTTAGTCCAAGACTAAAATGATTGTTTGAGCTACATTAACTGAAAACGCCTTGCACTTATACAGCACTGTGCAAAAGTCTTAGGCCACCATGCTACCATTAGATTTGTTTTTTTGCAATTGTACAGTGATCATATATAAAGTCTTTTTAATAGAATACAACCAGAAAATACAGGAAATGTGTATGTAGTATTAAAAACAGTATAAAAGTATAAGCTGAAGTGTCAAGTATTTAGGCTAAACTCTTCCACTTTAGCAATAGCAGGCCGGTGCAGGATCTCTAAATAAAATTATAATCCTAATTTCTAATCGAATGACTTCAAGGCTCTCCTCAAAAAAGCTCAAGATGCCAAGAGAGGTCACACTAAATACTGACTGATGCCCAAAGACGACATTTAGTTCTGAAAATTGTTTTGTTTTGAATTTTGTATACATATTTTCTGTATTTTCTGTTTGTATCTAAAAAAAAGAGTGAAAAATAAATACGGATGGACATTAAAACAAAGCTGGTGACTTTTGCACAGTACTGTATATCCTAAAATATATCAGTGCCATTGTTTCGTCTCAAGATACACACAACACTAACGTATGTTTGTAAAAACTACTTTGAATCTCAACTAAGGCCTAGTCCTGGTTAAATCCTGTGTTTAAAGTTTTGCCTAATCAGATTTCATTCACCCCTCTTTGTAAAACAGTTGCTTGATCTTTTTATGTGCCTGTCATGTATGAGCTCTTTAATATACATTTATTTCAGCGTTACGTGCCCACAAATTATACACAATTCAATGAACATTATAAAAAGTAGCTTGTTAAATGTAAAAAATGTGGACGTGTATTACAACTAAACCCTTTTCGCTTACCATTTTTCTCATTTCTATTCTTTGTCAGAAAGCCATTGCGGGCCGTAAGCCAGAGTTGCCAGGGAAACGGCTGGCATGGTGACCAGGCAGGGCTGATTTAAACTGTGGCTGGCATAGAGATTATATTGGCCAGGACAGCTGGGTGCTGTGCAGACCCCCGTCAGACGTGCATTTCATTTGAAAGATTGAACATAACAGCATTATGTTGCATTGAGACGGCAGCATGTGTCCCGGGTGGCAAGAAATGGTTTTGATGAAGAAATACTCGGATGAGTTAATTTCTCGTGTTGTAATCTTATTGTGTTAGAAACAGATTGGCACGAATAGTTTTCCTAATGCACGTTTATTTTTAGGACTGGGTTATGTTCTTAGTAGATGCTTTTTCACCAGTATTAAAGATAGTGGACATATTGTGCTATTGTCAGGACAGTTATCTAAGAGTCACAAAGATATATAGCAACTAAAAACAAAAGGGGAACGTGAGGGAATGTCGTAAGGTTAAAGATTTGGCATCCAGTATGTTTGATAAAGTTCAGCTGGATTAGCTGAAAGCATCACGTTTTGTCTTTTACTAACCCAAGTGATGTAAGAAAGTGGCAAGCGATTGCAAGCTATCCCTGCCTGTTAATCCAGTATACAGTATGTATAGATTTACATGCACACATTTGGCAGATGTGGCTTTTATCCAAAACGACTTACGGTGCAGTACAAGGTAAACATTTGATCAGTATGTGTGTTTTCTTGAACCCACAACTTTTTGCTGCATTGCTCGCAATGCCCTACCAGTTGAGCTAGACTAGAATTCAACAGCCCACATTTATTTTAAACGCATACAAGTGTCTCTGGAGTCTTTTTACATTGTGTCTTCTTTTTATGGCATGTTTTTAAGGCCCGTTGTTGGTTAAACATATACCGTAACTTCTCACGTTTTATCCTGACCAATGAAAACAGAGAGCCGGTGCAACATCAACCAATCGGCATGAAGAACTTTGAGCAAAAATAACGCTGATGTTTCATCAGACTCCATCTATCCCTCTGTCGTTATAAGGCCGGGCGCGGGCGTGTTAGCGATCAGAAGCATCAACCGCGGCGAAATGAGGGCCTGAAAAACGTCCTCATCCCCTCCGCCCTTTGCTTTCCGCCTGCGAGAACACAGCAAGTTCTTCATTAGGAGAGGAAATCATTCCCCCATCTCTCACACACTCCCAATCTGCAAATGTCACTGGGGTGTGGGCAAATGTGTGTGTATATGCGGGTGTGTGTGTGCTAAGATGCCAGATGGATGGTGGCATGAGACACTATTTCATGTTTCACTGTGCCTTGTGTCGCGGGGAGGAGGAGGAGGAGCGCGAGTGTGTGTGTGGTAGGAACGGCTGTGCACAGCGAGAGATTAATTCTGCTAAATTAATTGGGCTGAGATTGAAAATGAGAGAGCAAGCAGGTTGCAGATGAGCACACACACACACATAAACCTCCTGCCTGCAACACACACTCATATTTGCTATACGCCCCTGTTTGTTTGCATGTGTGTGTGTGTGATTATGGGTGCGCATGCACGCATATGCACAGCGGGGTGGAATGTATATGAACGCAAGCTGCAGCGCTGAGATATGCCGTCCAACACGCCCACACACACCCCGGTGCGCGCCGAGACTCAGAGTGGTGATTTTGAGACGAGGAGCCCCTATAAATCTCCTTCCATCTCCAGGAGCTGAGTCTGCACTGGGACGAGACGGAGAACATTACCATCTGGAGGAAGAGAGAGAGGAGGTATAGCTTATATCAACCAAAGTCTCGGAGGCCACGTTCACACTGCAGCCAAATATGGTTGTCACTCCTCTTTCGGGTGCTCAATCCTGTTCTGGACACACTGGGTTTGGTTGTTTAGTGGTGTGATCATTGCATTCTCCTTACAATTTACACTTTAGAAAATGCGGGAATGTTTTCAACCTGTGATTGCGTAAAATATAGACGAACCCAACTTTTGGGTTTGAATTAATTGGATGCGTTGTTTCGACCCAAGGTTGAGTCCAATATAGACATTTCTCTACCCCCACTGTTGGGGGTTTGTCCACACTCTTTAAATGCTGGGTTATTTTTAAACCATGGGTTAAATTAAACTGGAATTGGGTTTGACCCAACCATGGGTTGAAAATAACTCACCATTTTTTAGGCTACGTTTACACGTGGGCGGCTATTTTCATAAACGGACATTTCAACCTCTCCGGTTTCAAAATTAAAATCGTGCACACATGTCAGTTTTCAGAAAAGGTTCATTTACACGTACCTGTGTATATATGCCATCAAGAGAAGCTCAAGCCCATGTAAGCCAATCACGGGTGGCGCTGGTGGTGACGCGGACTTGTTCTTCGTGTTCGAGGGAGAAGTTGTTGCAATAGGTGTTTGATGACGAAGGTGCACTTTGTGACGTAGGGGTGAGCTCTGGCACATACTGTGACGTTGGCCACCTAAACATCCGTTTTAGGGCTGTTACGAATACTATTTTTTTGAGCTTCGAAGCTCTAGTAGAAATCAAATCGAATATTCGAAGCTTCGGAAGGAGGGGCTGAACATATTTTTCTCTTTAATAAAGGCAGGAATCTCTCTGTGCATGTGTGTGTGTGTGTGTGTGTGTGTGTGTGTCTGTCTGTCTACAGTTTTATTATGTGGCGGATGTGTTGCTGCGGACACAAAGGAGTGTAGTGCCTTTTTTCGTGGAATATGGACATGTGACACGTTTAGAATAATACACTTTTAATAAACTACAGAACAGCGCAAGCCGAAAGCGGTGTTCCCCCCGTGTCCTGCGAGAACAGCATTAGTGAAACAAAACACAAGAGCAATACTTTTAATAAGGTAGCCTAACATTTTTCTAACAAACAAACACTCCCGTATCAGAAATTAGCGGCACAGTAATTACTGACGACATAAAGGGTAGGCCATTTAAATGAAACAACGAAAATAAATGAACGAAGTTCAACAAACGGTAGCATACTTTCAAAATCAAGTTTATTTAATAACACTTACACCATCCAATATGTTTTTTTCATCTGTAGAACAATAAAGAAGATATTTTGCAGAAACCCCAGTGCTCCGTCATGCAAGTCAACCGATTCGCCACTTTAAGCATATATATCCAATACAAAAGTAATTCTCCATAACTCCGTGTGACATATTGACGTCTTGTGAAGCAAATTAATCATTTTTTGCAAGAAACTGAACGTTATTTACAACACTATGAGCGTGAATGCCAAAGCAGCGATCTTCTACTGGTGGCGTTTGGTGGCTGTTGGCTATGGATGTTGGTCTCTCTGCGGCACCTATAGAGCGGGAGCATGAAGCGCACTTCCTGCTTGGCAAAAGCTCTGCATTAACGCTGACAAAAATATTGGTAACACTTTACAACAAGGCTCATTAGTTAACATTAGTTAACTACATTAATTAACATGAACTAATAATGAACTGCACTTATACAGCATTTATTCATCTTTGTTAATGTTAAATTCAACAATTACTAATACTTTGATTAAAATTTTGTTAATGTTAGTTAATGCACTGTGAACTAACATGAACAAGCAAATAAAGCTTTATTAATATTAACTAACGTTAACAAAGATTAATAAATACTGTAACAAATGTATTGCTCATGGTTTGTTCATGTTAGTTAATACATTAACTAATGTTAACTAATGAACCTTATTGTAAAGTGTTACCAAAATATTTATATATATTTGAATCTCAAAACTGAAAATCAAATGTCAACCCACGAGACTTTCACGCTGAAATTCGCGTCATGGGAGGGGCGCACTTTCTGTAGTAACGTCACTACTAGAGCAAGCTCCTGATTGGTTAACGTAGTGCGTTTTTCCACCAAAGTTAAAATTTTTCAACTCGCGCGTTTGCCACGGCAACGCTCAATTCGTGCCATTCGCGTCAACTAGACGCGCAAATGAGGCGGAATCGCCAATAACGCGCCACACTAAACGGTTCATTCACGCCGCGAAAGCTCCAGACGCGCGTCGACGCGTCTTCACATTGACTTAACATTGAAATCTCTCGCGCATGACGCAGTGGTATGAACGCAGCATTAGAGCAGTGTTTCTAGTGGTCCGTGGCATAATTGCAGGGGGTCCGTAAAACCATAATTTTTAAAAATTATCTTACATTATTTTTGTTTTGTTTGGAGTATAATATTTTTGTATTACTAAAACCAGGATTAAGGTTGAAAGTTGCCAGTCATTAAAAAAATATTAATTACTTAAATTGCATTCACTTATATTGCATTCATAGCTTTTAACTGTGAAAGTCATTGTGATTGGAAGGAAAACAGTGAGAACATGGGTAGGGGTCCATGAGGCTGGTTTCAGATATTATGGGGGTCCAATACTCCAAAAAGGTTGAGAAACACTGTTTTAGAGTGACACTTTTAACCAACCATGTGTTGAAAACAACCCAGCGTATTGGCAACCAAGTTTTCACTGGATACACATAGTATCAAAATACTAAACAACAGTTATTTTCTCATCCAGAGATGTAATTAGAAATGCAAAATGTGTAGTAGAAACCTGTTTGTTATGGTCTAGAGAGAGGTTGTTTTAACCCATGGTTGTGTCAAATATGGACAAAGCCATTGGGTTATAAATAAACCTATGCTGGGTTGTTGTTTGTTGGGTTTGTCCGTATTTGACCTAACCATGGGTTGAAACAAGTCAACATGTTTTGGAGTGCGTGATGTTTAAAAGTAGCATCTGACCACTGCTGTTGGTTTGCTAAAAAATGGTTTGAAACATTAGCATCTTTCCAATTTACAGTCCCAAAATGCCAAACCGCTGTTATGGTGATCACCATGTCAACCGTCGCCAGGTCTGGGAGATGAGAAAGACTTCTTTAAACTGTACACACAGAACGATAATTTAAGGGGCTCACTCGTCACGCCCGAAACTTTGCAGTGTGTATGAGCCGTGAAATTCGCATACTATTCTTGTTTGTGTGTGAGAGCAGGAAGTAAAAGAGAGAATGCTGATGTGAAAGAAAGAAATGGAAAGAACGAGCGAAAGAGGGAGGCGGTTTAGTCTGCCAACTCTACGAATCTTTACAGAATTCGGCTTCGCCTGATCGAGCAACTCAATTATCCCCTTAATACAGTCTCAGCCTCAAACACCGTTTCCATTATTGCAGAACACACCGCCTGCGGCCACACACACATGCGCGATACGCACATGCACACCAACAGCTGCGACGCAATCGGGACCTCACAGACTCAAACCCGCGTTGCTTCTGAAAGTGTGTTTTAGTAAGGAACAAAAATGATGCGTGCGGAACTAAAAGTGAACATTTGTTTCTCTTTCTTTCCTTTGTTTGGTCACATGAAGGTCATTTGGCCTTTCTGAGTCACTGAGAACATGCTGGTTTCTGGTGCATTGAAGGTCTGAACACACGTCGTCGTTCTTTGGGTGTCTGAGAATGAATCTCTCGCACCTTCAAATCCCCCTCTCTTTCTTCTTCAACAGCTTTGGTGTGAAACTCTGGCCCAATGAAAACAAATCAAATGTAAAGTCTTTCAGTAGAGACAGATTGATGTGTCTCTCATTCCCAGCCTGAACATAGCTCATCATTACTGTCAACAAAGAGAGAGAGAGAGAGAGTGCAGGAGAGAGAGAGAATAAAATATGCTAGAAAGACAAGACTGTTATAAGGTGCATCCTAATTTGTGTACTATTCTAGTATGTATTTTGTATGCAGTGCTTTCACTTTTCAGTCATAAATGCAATGAGTATCCTGATGCACGTTAGTTAAATATTAAGTCTTGTATGTTGGACACTCAATAGTAATATTGCCATTTTTACGACATTTTAGCTAAAGCAACTTGACAGTGAGGGAAAATTTAACATGTACTTTAAGATTGTGTGTAGTATTTTGGCAACTTGTATTTAATTTGTAATATTCTGTATGGTTAAAGGCGGAGTGCACGATTTCTGATAAACGCTTGGGAAAAGGGAGTCGGGCCGACTACCAAAACACACTTGTAGTCTACTAAACGACATTGTTGCCTGGGTTGCTGATGTGTGGGGGGGTTTATCAAAAGAAGGTGCAGATTGTACTGGGGTTAGGGGCGAGTATGTTTAGGTTGTTTCAAATGTCAACATTGGCTTTAAGAGATCATGGACCCTGCCTTTAAGGCTTTTTTGCTTGTATAAATGTGAAAAGTTAGGTGGGTAAAGCTTAGGGTGTTTCACTCAAATATATTGAGTGTAAATCTATATAGAGCTTGCCCATGGAAACGCATTTAAACTGTTTGACTTTATACATTAGATCAAAAATGAAATCAATTGGCATCTGTTAAAAATGTATGCAGATTTAAAACTAACATTTTAGGTTATCCAAGCCATTTTCAGGTAGTTAACCAAATAGTCCCAATGCAATTTTGAAGTCCGCTATTACTACTAAAACTACTAATACTGTTTTGCTTACTACAGTACATCTACTGGTACAGTAGTGCATTGTGATACCACAAAGGTCATGGGTTTGATTCCCAGCGAACACGCATACTGATAAAAAATTGCAACACTTTACAATAGGTTGTATTTTATGTTGTAATTAGGTTGTATTTAGGCATTCGCTAATGTGAACTAACAATGAGCAATATAGTTTATTAGCGGCTATTAATCTTAGGTATTGTTAGGTATTGTCAACACAATTGTTCATATTAGTTCATTGTGCATTAACTAATGTTAACGGTTACTTTAAATGATCAACTTTTGATCATTTTTGTAATAATTACATTTTTGTAAGTGTTTTAATAAATGCTGAAATTAACATGAAGTGGGGATGTGCATGTATGTCATTTTTTGATTTCGGTTAATCCATAGGTCTAAAAAACCAGTACTCGATTAACTGGGGGCGGGGAAATCAAAGGGGCGGGGCATGGTGGAAAAAACTCAAATAAAACTTAATTTTGAAGAAACTGTGACAGAAAAATGAACACAGACTAGATTTTTGATTAATTAAATGTTTTTAACAAAAACCTCTAACAGGAATAGCTGCGTGATGAAGTGAAACTAAAGGGTTAACACAAACTGAAGCGATTTCTATATGACGCACTCTATGTAATATTAATATTAACACGACGTCAAACACGCACCCAGTCTTTACTACCACATGCGCTTGTAATGCTAACCAGATATCCAAATGCCGCCATAATAGGGCTGTCACTTTTCGTTCGAAAATCGATTGCACAATCGATCGGAGCAACCAAAAAACGTTTCGAAAACGAAAATAGGCAATCGATTTTAACCAAATATGTACACTATTAATTTTAAAAGAATTAAACAGTTAAAATATAGATGTAACAAAATTCAAATAAGCAGAAAAAGAAAATAAAGAATCCCGAAAGTGCAGTAGGTGTGCGAAAGCTAGACAGAAAATACCCAGCAATTTTACGCACCTATAGTTTCACGCTTTCAATAGCTGCATCTAGTGTTTTGCAAAGAAAATGGAGGACAACGTCAATAAACCTGTGCAACACGAGACATCGTCGAAATTGTGACCTTACAGGAGATGATGAGTTATGACAAGGAGCCACCCTTGCGAGCTGACAGCGACCCGCTTTTGAGATGGAAGATTGGCAGTACGAAATACGCAGCTGGCAACGAAGTACCCGAGTTTCCCTGTGACATCAGTGCGGTCGGAGTGCGTCTTCTCAACAGATGGACATATAGTGAATGAAAAGCGCTCTGCTCTTGACCCCTTAAATGTTGATCGACTTGTTTTCCTGACCAATAATTTGTAATGGCCCTAGTCTTTTTGCGCATTTCATTATGCCTGCCTAGTGCCGCCTAAGTGTTGGTTACGTTTAATAAAAAACACACAGCATGTTCTCAACTTCAAGTAAGTCTATTTAAAGTTTCATTTTTGAACAGTTGTTTGAAATGGATCGAATCATTATTCAAAATAATTTTTGAATTGCCTAAATCATAAAAGCAGCCGGTTGAACCTGCAGTAATGTTTTTCATTTATGGCAGCAGTCCACTCTGCATATTTTTTTAGAGAATGTTGCACTACTGTTGCTGTTTTTTATTCTGCACGAAACTTAATGACAATGAATAAGAAATATTGCTGACTTGTGCGTTTCAGGCGCTCTCTTTGCATTTGTCTGTTATTTGGCGATAAATGGAAACGTCTTTTTTAGACATGGAAAATCGATTTTACAATCGATTCAATGAACACTTATATATTAAAAATCGAAAATGATTTTTTCACAAAAGTGACAGCCCTACGCCATAACAACAAAAAATAAATAAACCCATGCAGTCATCGTTTTCGTGATCGATCGTTGGTGCCACGTTCGAGTACTCGGTCAAATCGATTACTCGTGCCCATCCCTAGAATTAAGATTAATAAATGTTATAGAAGGTTAGCTATTGAATTAACTAATACAATCTTATTATAAAATGTTACCAACAAAATGCCTAACATGAATAATAGGGATGCTCCGATCAGGATTCTTGCAGCCGATACCGAGTACCGATTTGTTGTCTTCATGATCGGCCCATAGCAATGCCTGATACTGATTCTTCAAGCTGCAAGCTCTTTGATGACTGTAACTGTTAAAACATTTTTCTAGATGAAGTAATACCACAGATGTTGCATTTGTTATATTAGTTGCAGTAATTAGGTATATTATTGTTTTAATAGAAAATCAAATAAATAAGCACAACAAATATTCCTTCTACAAAGAGAAATGCCTTTAAAAAGGTTTATGTCTATTAAAAGTAATGCAGATGTATGAATTAAATATACATCCATTTGTATAAAGTACAACAGTTCTTCAGTCAAGAGCAGAGAGCGATTTTATGGAGAGATGAATTAGGTTACTGTAGCTTTAAGATGTAAGAGAGATCGCTCTCTACATGTGCACTGACAAGAGAAGCTGCGATTAAATGAAAGTTTAACCTGTCTTTAAAACTTTAAAACGCATGCAAATAATAAACTTTTGGCATCAGGGCTCCAGACTGCCACCAAAATTTGAGAGTGTGCCACTAAATTTTACATCCAGTCGCACATATGCGACCAGTAAATTTGACCTTTTTTGTGATGTGACACTGAATTTGAAACGGCACATTGTACTTTCTGCATCTATCATGAGAGTATTTATTAGTAATACAGTGGAAATGTGTAGAAATGTGAATATTTGGTTAGCATGTTGATTTACGGTGTGTGCCCCTAAATTTTCTGGTTGCGCCCCTAAAATTTTCAGTTGGGGGCCACTGTGCTCCTAGTGAAAAAAGTTAGTCTGGAGCCCTGGGCATGAGGGTGCATTAATATGTGTTGTATAGACGGTTTCAGCAGTAACAACATAAACAAGCGGCTTTCGTGGTCAACACGTAACTTCCGGTAAACTACGCTAAGAATAAATAACAAAAAAGTACTTTAAACATAGTTTATTTATATAACAAGCAAAATAAACAACACGTACATTAGGAAACCAAACGTTTGTTATTTTCAACGAGGTATTTGTTTAAGAGTTCAGTTTAGCAACTCGTCAGACCATTAAACAAACTGAATCCAGAAGTAAAGTTCGGGCCAGATGCGTATCACGTCACCGCAAGTGCGTCCGCTGAATCCGTCTATATATTTGATGGGAATGTGGAGACGCATCACGCTGTTAGGACTGCAGTACGCCCTTATAGAAAATGCACATCTCTGTAAATTTGCAGGTCGCACATGAGCAACAGGTTGTAAATGCTCGCACTGCTTAAAAAGGATCTTCTTGCGGCTGTATTCAGGAGCCCTACGACAACAAGAGAAAACAGAAAGATCGGTTCATGAGATCAGCAAAGTTAGCAAACACAGATCGAGTCATTTAATGCAATGATCGATCGATACCGATCTGGGGCCGATCGATTGGAGCATCTCTATTGAATACATTGTAACTCACTTTAGATAAAAGCTTTTGTCAAATGCGTAAATGTGTGCATTTATGCGTTATGCTGGAGGTGTATGCATTAAGTTTTCTTGAAAAGTATGCTATAATACTTTTCTGCTTTTTGATCCATTGTTGCTTTAAATTAAAAGATTTTGCTAAATGTCCAAGGACGTAATAAACCCTATTATGTCTATTTTCAGTCGAAAAGATTGTTAGCAGTCAGAGCAGGTGCTGACCCCTCTGATCTTGCGGCACTACAGATAAAAAAGCGTTCGTTTCTCTTACCATCAGCACTTTTCTCACTTTCCCACTTTCCTTCTCCTCCTTTTCTCCTGGCAACCACTTGTGCCGCCCATCCTGTCTGGGTATCCATTTGTGACAGACTCAAGTGGGCCAGACAGTACGGAGGAAAAGAAAGTGGGATAAAACGCAAGACAGACAGCCAGTCCGACATCGAGCCAGTCTATCCTCTGAGAGCATCTAAACATCTAGCGCCAAAGCTAATGAGTGGTAAACAGTAGTAAACAGGAAACTGTGGGGAGAGTGTCTTAAATCTATTTGCGTTCTTGTGGTGGAGTGTCTTAAATGAATGTGTGTTCTTGTCTGCGAGACTGGAGAATGCGGTTGTGTTTGAGTGCATATGTTTGTTTATTATTGAATAAGGGAAATGAGAACTCTGGGCAGGCGGGAGCCTCTCCTAAGTGTACTTGGAGCCAGTCAAAGGTAATTAAGACTGAAATTAGGGCTGTTTGCTGAAGAGCTTTACATATTGCTTGCATGTGCCACTGCTTTATTATAGGCAGTGAGGTTACAACAATATGGCAGCGAGTGTCTTGTTGAAATGACGGCACGCCCAGGAGATAGACAATGAACTGTGATATCTAACACAAAGGCCTCATGCTGTACAAAACAGCTGTAGAGGTAGTCGGAGGTTTGTAGTCATCCAGTGCGGGAAGAGTAAAAGAATTGCGTTATTGTAAGAGTTTGCTCCTGAGCAGTTTGCCCTTTGTGGCCTCCGAACAAAAACCAAATGAACGCACCCACAGAGGATGCACGGGGTCCTGTACTGAACTACCAGTTCACACGCAACGATGAAGGGGTGGGACCAAGAACAACATCCGTGCGAGTTTTACGATCTGGGAATGGCAGAGGAACCCTGCAGGTGAGCGGAGAGGAAGAGTGGCAGGGTACGAATGCGAGCGCGGATCCACACGCCTGGGATGCACACATCAAGACGGACTTTGACGGGAAATGACCCGATGACGTGACGGATGACCCTGAGCGCTGACCTCTTTGACGGCCTGTTTTGTAGACACAGGAGATGATGGGAAGAAAGTCCAAAGAAGCCGCCGTGCTCCAGAGGCCAGTATGTCTCTGTCAGGGAATTCCTGCTGCCCAATCGCAGAACGTCCGCTGTAGTCACCAGAGCGATCCGTCTGCAGGTCCCACCACAGGAGGTGGAATGCTTTGCAGGAAACTAGTCAGTCCTGAGCCAGGGGTGGGAAATCTTGAGCCTCCCACTCCGAAATCTTGAGTAAATGAATGGGCGCACCTTCAACTAAATTATGTAGTCGTATGGCCCTAGAGAATTTTTAAGGGGCATCGGTTATGTGTGTGTGTGTTAGTCAGCTGGTGTCCTGCTGCACAGACTTCCCGTCTATCTTAGTTCTGTTTCCTTTAGGTTAGGAAAGCTGGTTTCCTCACACAAATTCTTTTGCACAAATTTTCTCACACTTCTGCAGGGTTTCCAACTCATGCATGCATGCTTTGATGTCTAAATGAAGACATACCATACAGTTTGTTATAATTACTATGGATGAACCCTTCCTTTTTTAGCATTTTACAGAAATAGAAAAAACATAATTTCCACATTTGGGAAAATTTTTAGAAAGGAGGTTTGGTCCAAGGAGTAAACGTTGGGTTGCTTAGCATGGTCCACTTAACCTCTGCTGACATTGTGGATGCTCCGTATGTCAAAAAAAGCATCTTTCTCCATTGACAGCCATTCATTGATGTCTTTTTTTCCATTGACATCATTTACTCACCCTCATGTTGTTTAAAACCTGGATGAGTTTCTTTATTTTGTATAAAACAAAAGGAGATATTATGATGATATGATAGTAAGTACACAGTTGACAGTACCTATTGGCTGCCATAGTATGAAAAACAATGGGGTCTTTATAGTATAACGTCAGTGGGTAAAATCAACTGTGTGCTTACCATAGTTTATCAAAATATCTTCTGTTGTGTTCAACAGAAAAATATCTCATACAGGTTTAGAACAACATAAGGATGAGTAAGTGTTGACAAAATTTTCAGTTTTCAAATTTGCAGGGCTCAACCCAAAGAAATTATTTTATTTCTTTTTAAAAATAAAATAATTTTACTAGCCCCAATATAAACTTGTCATTGTCTGTCACATTTTTAAAAATAATAATTCAAACGTCAAATATAATTGTGTACATAATATACAGACATGTTCCAACGAAAAAGGCTCCCAACTTTTCTGCTTTACCTATAAACTGACAGCAAACTGTGCAAAATATTGCATAATTTCTTTCATCGAGTTTTACCCAAGTAAATGTCTGCTTCCAAGATGTTAAATAATATAATATATTATTGATGAAAATGTATTTTAACTGAGGTTGACTAAGGGTGAAGCACTGGCCCGATCGGGCAAGTGACCATACTTTTTACTGGCCCGAATGTCTCTCACGCGTGCCCCGGGCCACCCGGCATTCCTTTATGTTGAGCCCTGAAATGTGTCAGTACCCACAAAAGGTCCACCCCTTGTACAGATTCAAATAAATTTATTTTTCTATTTTTTTAAGTGGGTTAAAAGCCCAAGCATACTTTTCACACATCACAGATGTCAAAGGGTTTGTCTAAAGTGTCCAAAATTTGCACAATTTTTCTAAAAGTGTAGCAACAGAATAAGACTAAATACATTTTGATGTGCTTCATGCAGTAAATTGCATAATGAATGGCGCTCTCCTAATTTTGTCAAATCGTTTACACCATTTCTTATCATTTTAACCACACAATATTTACTCATCATTCAAGTCATCATCAATTCATCAAGCGACAAGTCAAGCGGAAATATGTTAGCTTTACTTAAACAAACGGAACAAAAAACTAAAGTTATTATGTCTATAATTGGCAATAAACGCATAAAACTACAGATAAAGCGATCACTTACAGCAATGTTAGTTGTTTGAACAGGATGTTCTTACTTATTATAGTGGACAGTTTGCTAAGCTCTTACTGAGTCATTAAGCGAAGACATTAGCACATTAGCTTCCTGCGTCTGTTCAATCTGTAGCCTCTGGGTTACTGCCTCCCTGCTGGCTGTGGATGCGTGTTGTCAATAAAACATGATGAGACGCTCGTCTGTAACGACAGCTCCAGCGCTAAATCATTCTCATTACGTCTCATAAACTTTCCTCTTTATTTAAATGGGTATTCCATATAGGATTTATCCTGGTCTTGAAACCACCTATATATCATCTCTATATTTGCTATGTATCAAAGCGTTATTTAGAAGTATAGCAGGTTGGCATCACTGTGTAAGATGTGAACTGGGCTTCATCAATAATTCTTGGAATGAATGGTGAAGGATCTCCATACACTTAAAGGTGCTATACGATGCAATAAAGGAACCTTTTTTGGTTGTGTAGTTTCATAAGAATCTTTTGTTTCACAAAAGGTCTTGTGGAGAGAGGTTCTTTAGACTATGCAAAGATTAGAAAGAAATGATTGTTTTTAAGAACCTGAATGATTTATTGAGGTACCAAAAAAGGATCTTCCCTTACATCGCTGTGAACCTTTGGTAGAACTTTTATTTTTGTGTGAATATAGATAGTGTGATTACATATGTTTACATAAACAATGGGCTAAAGGGTGCGATTGCAATTTTCTTGACTGTTTCTGATTTCCGATTTTTCTGTAGGCGTGACCTTCCGATACCGATAATTTCTTTCAAAGGACTGTAATTGTCAGCTTATAGGCTACAAACAAAAATCCACTTTTCTTGAAAGGGATAGTTCACCCAAAAATGAAAATTCTGTCTTTTTTCCTTCATGTTGTTACAAACCTGTACACATTTCTTTGTTCTAAAGAAAACGAAGGAAGATATTTTTAAGTACACTGTAAAAAATACTTTGCTGCCTTAAAATTTTTTGTTAAATCAACTCGGATTTAAAAGTCATGTCAACAGAGATGAGTTGTCACAACGTATAAAATATAGTTGAGAAAAGTCAACTTAATTTTATAAGTTATAACAACTCACCTGTAGTTATAACAACTCATCTTTAGTCAAGATAAATAATAGTAAGTTGAAATGATTTGTAAATCAGAGTTGATTTTTAAGGCAGCAAAGTATTTTTTACAGTGTAGGGGTGTGCGATATGGTGATATTTGATCGTGAATGATTAAAATGTCCCCATGATCCACTTTTTGGGAAATATTGTTGTTTCGTGCCTACATCATCTACCCGACAAATGCAAGTACGCGTCAAACTTGATGGTGAGTTAAGGGCTGTGTATACCTTTTTTCCGCATGTGGCTTGCGTGCGCACGCGTCTGGAGCTTTCAAAGTATACTCACCGCGCAGATGGCCGTGTTTGACACATACGAAATAGAAATGAAAAACTGCATTTTAAAATGAGGGCATTATTATGGCTGTATTAAGGCTCAGTAATGGCAAAATAATATAAAAAAATCAACATGAAAAAGAACAGTGATAAAACAGTGAAATTGCGAATCATGATATGATATTTCCCCATATTGCCCCCCCATTTTTAAGAATGTTTGTAACCAAACCATTTATGAGCCCAATTCACTTCCATAGTATTCTCTTTTCCTACTATGGAAGTGAATGGGGCTCATTATCAATTTGGAAACAAACATTCCTCAAAGTATCTTCCTTCATGTTATCATTACATGCATAAAATCGTCCAATTCCGGTCTCCGGTTTATCGGTGCATCTCTACAAAGGGCTTTTGTGGACTAAACCCAACTTCCTGTAGACTTCCACATAGAATCAATAACAACAGAGTCCTTTTACAGTAGTTTATTTCTGTTAACAAGGGAAATAAATGAAAAGTAAATTACCTTCGTTCATATATCACATCTAACGGATATCAATGACGATTACACTGAGCTAAAATTACTGTTTAAAATTAATGTTTACAATATTAGCTACAGGTCCTTGAATTCTTTCCTGTCTGCCAAACATCTCCACACAGTTGTGATCCATGCTTGTCGTCTCCCCTCGTCTTTAGCATACCAAAGCATTTTATTTTCGACAAGTTATTTCTTTCTGAGATCAGTTTAGCCACTAGCCAGATTGATAAATACAGACCGGAAGTTCATTTTGGTTCAGGCACGTAACCACGACAATGCGTATCCGTCCGATGAAACCGTATATGAAATGAGTTGATATAGAAATAAAAAAATTACATCCAGCTGAATTTTATACTTGAAACATTATGAAATAAAATTTGACTTTTAAATCTATGAAAAATAGCAACATCTGCAACCATGTTTGAGTTGATCTTTGGTGAGCAGTAGGTCTATTTTTATAACATGTTTTAATTGCATAACTTTTACCTAATTTACCTAACAAAATTTCAGAGCTTTAACTTTTTTTAAATCAAAGTTTTGCCCCAGGTCATCTCCAAATTTAAATGATTTTGTCCTTTTTGAACACATCTATCATTTTTCGATTTAAATCCAACAAATACTGCAGATTATATACGATGACCTATTTGTCGAAAATCCTGTTTGCGCAACACATCCTCACCCCATGTCGTCAATATTTGACGACACTTGACCATTCGTCAATATGTGACGGGGAGGGTATACCTTTCGCGTCATTTTTTGACGAACTGGGGACTTCAATACTATTACGTCCGTTGCATTCTCTTTCCTATTTTCTTACCATTTTCGCGTCGGTTTAGGGTTAGATTACGCAAAATTAAACAGTGTACACGAAATTAAACAGTTGTCACCTGGCGTTGGGGTTAGAGTTAGGTTTGGGTAGGGATGTCATTATGTAAATCTAACCCTAAACCGACGCAAAAATGGTAAGAAAATAGGAAAGAGAATGCAACGGACGTAATAGTATTGAAGTCCCCAGTTCGTCAAAAAATGACGTGAAAGGTATACCCTCCCCGTCACATATTGACGAATGGTCAAGTGTCGTCAAATATTGACGACATGGGGTGAGGATGGGTTGGTTTGCAGGATTCACATGGATAAAAAATACTCAATCTCAAGCTAGATTTTGTGGTGTATTTCTGTTGGTTTTTGATACAGTTTGTGGTCCAAAGCAGCCATCAAACTCTATACATTCATCTACACTGCATCTTTTCTGCGTTGCCCTACATGGCCGACTGGTCCCTCACAGGCCGTCTTTCATAGCCCTCACCCGTGCTGCTTCCCTCCCTGGGCAGCAATACAAAGCTGAAAATACTTTAGAGAAATAGTTCTAGATCCAGCATTAATGTTGACCTTTTTCTAATGTTGCATATCTAAAAAGGTAGTATGTTATTTCTGGTGCCACGTTTCTGAGGATTGCCCACCTGGGACCAATACAGACCTCACTCCCCCCTTAAATTTGGAAAAAGAAAAATAAGATACAGTACGGCTTTGTCACCTACCCAAACCTTGTGTGTAACTTTCTCAGCTAATCTCGGAGCTTTATAAAGACAACTAATTTCTTGACGTCTTCATAGTCACCCGAGTCGTTTCGCCACGAGACGGTGGCAGTTTAAATCTAAAGCCCTGACATCTCCAGCAGTGGCCACAAATCGTGACCTTTGTTTTAAAGGCTCATCAGCAATCTGGTTTTGTGAGGCAGCTAACAGTGTAACTGACAGATGTAGGTTCAGTTTATTATAAGCACGGTCTTGTACAGAAGTTTATGGTTGTTTTCGTTTGTTTATGAGCTTGGAAAGGTTTGGCAATTTATGACTTGCCACTAATTAGTCTTAGATTTAGAGATTTACAGACTTCTCTGCATCAGCACAGCTCAGTTTCTGTACTGCACTGATTTCACTAAAAACCTCACACAAACTACAGAAGGAAGTCAGTTTTGAGTCAAAGATACTAGGAACTGTGAATTGCTTGCTATCTAGATACTCATATTTTAGACAAACATGGTTCTCCCTCTCTAAAATTTCATATTGAACATTGTCTGATTTGAGAATGTGCATGCTTGCAGCATGAATAAGTTATGTAGTTATTTTATAGGCCTGTTGTTTTGTGACTTTGTTTGTTTGTTTGTTTGTTGTAATTGTTATTGGGGTTTAATGTGAAATGCATATAAAATAGCACAGATGTTTGTGACCCTGGACCACATAAGTCATAAGTAGCACGCGTATGTTTGTAGGCATAGCCAAAATTGCATTGTATGGGTCCAAATATTTGATTTTTATAGGATATTAAGAAAGATCATGTTCCATGAAGATATTTAGCAAATTTACTACCGCAACTGTATAAAAAAGGTATTTATCATTAGTAATATGTATTGCTAAGGACTTGATTTGGTCAAATTTAGGTGATTTTCTCAATATTTGATTTTGTTTTGAACCCTCAGATTCCAGATTTTCAAATAGTTGTATCTCGGCCAAATATGTTCCTATCCTAACAATGGTAAGCTTATTTATCAGCTTTTAGATGATGTATAAATCTCAATTGTGACTGGTTTTGTGGTCCAGGGTCACATATTTGCAATCTTTGCTTTTGAAAAGCAGTATTGCAAGACTTAAATGATGACAGAGGTTTTGTGTTGTTATTTGATCGTTTTGGGAAGAACATGAAATGTTGGTGAACAAACCAGGGCTGCATAACAACTAGGGCTGTCACGGTTATGAAATTTGGCTGACGGTTAATTGTCTAATAAATTGTGACGATTATTTGCCTGTTTTAGGACTTTGACGATTATGACAATTAATTGTCTGGTTTAATGCTTTGACATTTAATTCTCATACATTTTTTTTGTTTGTTCATGAAATAATTTTTTACACAAATATGTCTTTCAAAAATGGAAAATTCTTCATAAGAAATAAACACAATAAAGTGTCTGAAAAATAACTGAAAATAAAAATGCAATCAAAATATTCTGACTATAACAGAACAGGCCTCAAATAGTAGCCAATCTGATAGGAGACATCTGATACTGTCTCATAAATACAGACGCTGCAGCTCCCCCTTGTGTTTTTAAAGAGAAGTGCAATCATCGCGGTGATCTGAAATCATCACGATGAGGTCAAACAATCGCGATGAGACGATTATTTAATCATTGTGACAGCCCTAATAACAACTAATCGCAAC
This sequence comes from Misgurnus anguillicaudatus, assembly GCF_027580225.2. NCBI lineage: Eukaryota > Metazoa > Chordata > Actinopteri > Cypriniformes > Cobitidae > Misgurnus > Misgurnus anguillicaudatus. Next base: position 34,418,951 of record NC_073355.2, on the reverse strand, counting down.
TAATAGTTTGCAGAATAAACGTGTTTGTTTACTTCATATGTGTATGTACTGTGTAGTAAATAAATAAATAAATAAATAAATAAATGCATGGATATATTTAAGAAATGTTTCCATGTGTATATACATTTTTATATTTATTTAAAATGTGTGTGTATAAATATAAATATATATATAAAAAAAAAAAAAAAAATATATATATATATATATATATATATATATATATATATATATATATATATATATATATATATATATATATATATATATATATATATATATATTCATATTCATATTCATATATATGTATATGTATATATATGAATATGAATATATTTAATATGCACACATCTTTTCTTAAAATTATACATGCCTTTGTGTGTATTTATAAATACATAATTATTATACACAATACACACGCATATATGATATAAACAAAACCTTTTATTCTGCAAACAGTTAGTTGCAATTAGTTGTTATGGAGCCCTAAAATCAATTCAATTGAGCCAGACAAAGTTGCTGTGGACAAATATTGAGTCACCATGTTGCCTTGTTTGCTTTTACCTGGTAAGTAATTTACATTGATTGAGATTTCGAATAAACTTAGATTTTCCAGATGTATCGCGACGGCCTGATTCAGTCAAGGTTTTAAAGTACAGGATTTCACTTTGACCTTTTAAACATACATGTATAAGGCAGGCTTTACTGTGATATATTGCAATACATTATCAATAAATAACATCCACAATGATTGTGTTAATGACTGTGACATAATTTGTTACAGGAAACTGAACTAATATGTCAAAAAAGCTGCAATCGAGCCGTGATAAAAGGCTTCCTCTATATAATTTTCCTCTTCGTTTTTTCAGTCGAAAGTTTGTGCTCTAAATAAATGTAATGTATTCATGTGGTTAATATTTAATTTCACAGCATATTTCTTTGGTTAAAGGGCTACGAGCTTGGCGACTACATTACCTCTCCGCTGCCGTTATATAATATGATGTATAATGACTGCATGAATTTATTTCAGGTGAGTCCAGCTGCTGTTTAACTTGATGCTAATATCAAATGAATTCTTCTCATTATTAGAGATGATCTCATTTTGTAAAATCCATTCATGCAAAACAGCGAGGACAGTTCGAATCAGCGATTAACCGATTTCAGATGTCTGCTCCTTTCAATATGTGGCTCACAGAGGAAAGGTCTCTGGCAGTCTTAGCGCTGTACAACAGATGGACAGTTTACAGTTAAAAGGCACCGAAGACCCGCTCTAAAGTCCCACCGAGATGACAGACAGTATCGAAAATGACCGCCGTTATGGCTCCTCTACTGTCAGAAATCTGTTGCTTTTAATTTAATCTAATGGCTGTGTCTTGTTCGTCGAAGGCAGACGACAGGCCGCGCAAGTTTCTCTGAGCTCTCAAATGATCCATATAAGCAATGGCTGGCAAAAGTGTGAGCGGTTTAAACGGGGATTTATTTATTTATTTATTTGTGCGGATGTGTGTGAGAGGAATATGAGGAGCGCAGGCTGATTGTTTCATTGAAACAATTTGATTCAATTTTCCACTCAATAAAATTAGCCATCAGGGCTCTGGCTCTCCGACCGTCCGCAGTCCCTCATTTCCAGATTCTGCTCCTAATTGAACAAGTTTATGTACTTGTCTGCGAGAAATTGGAAAAATTCATCACCTGGAAAATGTGATATTTTTTTCCCTCCCGGCTGTGCACAGCTTGTTTTGTTCCCCCCTCCCCTCTCTCTCCTTTTACTTCATCTAAATGATGAGGCACTATGAAATTAATATGGTGACATTTGGATACAAGTGCGCGCGTGTATGTGTGTGTGTGTGTTGGTTCAAATTTGTTGGCTGAATACTTGCATTCTTAAGTGGTTACAGAATCTGCATGTTAATTTCGTGTGATTGCCGTTTGACTAGCCAAGGCTGATAAATGTAATAAACTTGTTACATTCAGTAGCTCTTAGCTTTTGCCTAGCTCAGTGGTATAGCATTGCGTTAGCAGCGCAAAATGTCATGGTCCGAACACAGAATGTTTACCTTGTAATGCACTGTAAGTCACGTTGGATAAAATACACATACCATGTATTTATTTGCATAAGCTTTACATAAAGTTAAAAATGTGACATTCTGTATGTGGTTGGAGAGCATTCGTTAGAAATAAAGGCCTAAACCGTGAAGTGTACTTGCCGTGCTGAGGAAAGGAAGTGTATTGTGTGTGTAATGACATGCCCATTATTCGTCCCCATATTATAGGTTAAAATTTACATATGGAGTTGAGTACAGAAGTCTAAAACCTTATTAAAAGGCCTCTATTTGCATTTTTTGCTAATTTATACACAATCTTTTATTGCAAATGATAATACGAGCTTGAACTTTACTACTTTCAGATGTTACTTCTTGGTATGTCCCTCCTTGTATTCACTCAAGTTCGCTTGAATTTTACAAGTTTGTGCAAAACCTGATGATCCCTATCTAAGAGAATGCTTCAAAGATATGCTTATATATTCATTGAAAGCAAGGACTTAGTGCTACGTTTTAAAGGACAAGTTCGGTATTTTACACTTAAAGCCCTGTTTTCAGATTGTTTATGATGAAATAGAACGGTTTTGACTGAAATTTGGACATATGATGCTGGCCCGAGAATTTTCGGGTGTTTGTTAATCACATCCCACCTCTAGACTGGCTGTATAGGTGCACAGGAACAATCCTTCCTAAAATGCATTTACAAAGACGTGAAACTCACCGAGTGGTCAGGGGTGTTCATTGATATGCTCACACAAAAATCGCTGCAAGAGAGATGCAAGAGATTTACTTATCTCTATGGTGCTCTTTAAACTTTCCTCAAAACAGGCTGATGTCTTTCTTTTTCTATGAAGTCCCTACTTCAGAAATATGTATCGAGTTCTGATTGTGTAGCTTGTTTAGTGTGTTGTGATTCAGCTTAGCTTGCCGTTAGCTTAGCTGGCGACTGACGTATTTCTGTGGGCGGAGTTTAGTCAAAAAACTGTTCTGGTGACGTCATTAAAGCAGGAAGTAGAGGGCTGTAGTCCAAACCGGCCGTTCGCTGTAGGCTTTGAAAGGGGAATTCTGTTAAAGGTGTAGTGTGTAAATGTTAGCGGCATCTAGTGGTGAAGTTGCAAATTGCAACCAGCGGCTCAGCCCACTGCTCACCCCTTGCTTTTGAAACACATAGAAAAGTAACAGTAGCCGCCACCGGACAAACATTTCATCGTCGGAGACAAATTAGTAAAAAAGTTTGTCCGTTAAGGGCTTCTGTAGAAACATGGCGGCACAAAATGGCGACTTCCACGTAAGGGGACCCTCTGTGTATGTAGATTAAAACATCTTATTCTAAGGTAATAAAAACATAATGGTTCATTATGACAGGTCTTTATACACCCCTGATAATATAGTTTTGTATATTATTTTGCATTACTGTCAAAAGATTCTTCTAAAAATTACACACTGCACCTTTAAAGAAAATATATCGCCTGGCAGTGAACTTTCAGCTTTATAATTTTACAGGTATTATTTATGCTATAATAGCAACATTACACACTAACTAGGGTTTAAAAAATGGGATCAGAAAGAACGTGACCTTTAAAATTGTTCAAAATTTTGTCTTGTTAGTTTTGCTTTAAATTACATACATTTGTATTAATGTTAGACTTTTGGACTCTTCTCAGTGAATTAGAGCTGCACGATATTAAAGGAAAAATACGGTATGTGATAACTTGGTAAATGATGTGATAAATGTTATGCAATACAGTTTGTAAAATCTAAACTTATTTAAAACTGATATGAATAAGTAGAACTTATATTTTAAACGTATTAAAAATGTAATTAATTAACAAACATACCAGCGCAACCTCATGGCAATTCGTACGTATTTTAAAAGGTGGATGTTTGTAACAATTCGTACGACCACACTCATACGTTTTTTTGATGATTTGCTTTGACAATGGGGTTTGGGGCAAGGTTTGGGGTGTGCTTTCATTATTGTTTTTTTTTTTGATAATCGTAAGTTTTTGTATAATTCACTTCCTACAAATTAATACGAATTAGTCAACTCATAAAATATGTACGAACTCCTGTGAGATTGCACTGAACGTACATGTTTAACATTCTTTCTACCGTTGATCATCTTTTTAGTCAGCGCAAACACAAGCACTCCAGTCTCTTTGCTAAAACGGATTGATTATACATAACCTTTGTAAGTATTTAAAGGGGGCATATCATAAAAAATCTGACTGTTCCATGTTTAAGTGCAATAGTTGGGTCTCCAGTGCTTCTATCAACCTAGAAAATGTGAAAAAGGTCAACCCAGTAACTTAGTTTTGGTAAACCATTCTCTGCAAACATGTGAAAAATAGGTTATTGAAATTTGGTTCCCTTAGTGATGTCAGAAAGGGAAAATACCACCCCTTAATCTGCACTTTCCAACCACGGCCATTTAGTGCAGAGATCAGCTCATTTGCATTAAGGACACACCCCAAAACGGCACATTTTTGCTCACACCTACAAAGTGGCAATTTTAACATGCTATAATAAATGATCTGTGTGGTATTTTGAGCTAGAACTTGACATAGGTACTCTGGGGACACCAAAGATTTATTTGACAACTTAAAAAAGTCTTATGAAATGTCCCCTTTAAAGTTATTCAGTTATTGCTTACTATTGCGATGTGCATATTGTCATATGTTGCTTTGATAATTTCAATAATTTTAATATATTGTGCACTAGTATGTATACAGTGCTGTGATAACCTTTTTACTTTTTTGCATTTCACTTAAATAGTCATGTGATGTGACACATAATCCTGTAAGAGTTTGACTCTGTAATATAGTCTCACAATTATTTGAAGAATAGAAAAAAACATGCATAACAACTAAAGGAATTAAAATCCAATTATTTATCATTTCTATAAAGTAATTGTGTCCATGCATGTGGGTATGTGTGCATTATTTAAAAGATCAAAATGTGTGTGCATGAAAGTGATCTGTGCGTGAAAGACTGTATTACGAGCGTGTTTGTGACTAAAAGAGATGGAGACGATCTTGAGATAGATTGAAGAGAAAATGCTGTGTGATCTGCCATCTGTGTGCAGGGTTTCTCTCCTGTGCCCCATATGGCCAGGAGAGATGAGACACGCACACACTTGTATGCACAGATGCACATGCTCACACACACATATTCATGGCACATCTTAAAACTTAATTATCCAGTCTCTTTGCTCCAAGCCGGAGAAGCCATGTTCCTTTTGGCGCAAATGATTTCCTATTGATGAGGAAAAAACACACTGCTTAAATTTAAATTGAATTTAGTTAAATAGTCATATATATATATATATATATATATATATATATATATATATATATATATATATATATATATATATATATATATATATATATATATATATATATATATATATATATATATATATATATATATATATATATATATATATATGACTGGATTTCGAAGCGAAACATCTAACCAATTTGTTTTTAAGCCATTCAAATAATAAGGACATTGTTATTTGTACAAAAATGTAAATTTTGCCCTCACATGTATAACCAAACCTGCGTACGCACATACATAGTCCACACATACACTAAGTGTTATATATTATACTTTGTAGTGATGGACGGTATCCTCACAGGCTGCCAAAATCAAATGAGCACAATTACCAGGGCCGACAGAGCCTGGCCACATTAGGCCGACCAATCGAGCAGAAACTCAAATGAGAAATACACACATGCGCATACAGGCCAAAACATTTGTAATGTACAGTATGCTGGATTTGTGGTGCAACTCCACAGAAAAACCTTACTATGATGAAAGCATGTGTAAATCAGTCATATGCCATCTACTTTGACATTTACTCAATGTCAAATAGTACTGTTATGGGAAGGATATTAAAAGATTCTGCATTAAGAGGTTGCTGCTATCAAACTATATGTTCAATCATATTGCCTTGTAATATTATTTCAGATGATGTCGATCCAGCATTCGGGTGATAGAGGTGAAGTTCCAAGCCAGCAGAGACAGACATCGGCTGACAGAGTCGAGAAGAGGCGACGAGCCTCCGCCGTGCCTTCCCAGCCTGCCCACAGCCGATCGATAGCGGTGGAGTTGAAGATGCAGGTCAGGTCTGATGCACTTCCAGTAAGAGTAGACTGATAAAATAGCTGGGTGGAGTCAAGTGATGGTTAGATGGTTGGGGGTAGGCAGACATGATGAGTTTCCCTTTACAGCTTTCACTTGTATTAATCTGATGTGGGTTCATCATAAGCTGTATTCATCAAAGTGGGAAATCATAATATTCTCATGAAGTTTTTGGGAACATTTAATGTCACATTTAATAATGTCACATTTCCTATCCCTAGTGCTTGAGAACAAAATTGTTATTACTCGGATACATTACGAGATATGGAAATTGTACACACTGAGAAAGCCACTGTGGCTTTTTTATTAAATATAATTAATTACTTGTGCGGTTCAGAGCGCTCGGACAATGTCAAATTGGCTAGAGATCGTTGGTAGATGCCTTATGTCCAAAATTCTCAAAATGACCAATTTGAGATGTAATTGCCATATTTTTGATGATGGCTTCTGTCATAGATTTATTCATTATTATATTATTTGACTTGTTCGTTTGCCACATGATTCAGTAAATCTGTACTTTTTAATTTATGAGCTTTTCCTCGTACTGGGTTAAACAAGTAGCCACCTTAAGCAAGCATGTATCTGCACTTTTTTATTACAAGCCGCATACATTTTACGTGCTCTCATGTAAACCATTCCATGTAAATTCCCATGTTTTTTTTTACATGGCATTCATATGAAAATGTTGGAAAATTACATTTTGGGTATGATCATATTTGCCACATGTGAAATTTTTTACTTTTCTGTGTTTTTCTAAGGGTTGCATAAAATTGTAAAAGTATAGAGATACATTTCCGCACTATAAGTCACACTTTTTTCATGATTTGGCGGGTCCTGCAACTTCTAGTCAGGTGCGACTTGTATGTCATAATTAATTCATATGAACCAAGAGAAACCATTACGTCTACGGCCGCGAGAGTCCGCACTATGCTGCTCCTGTATTTATGTAATTCAATGGATTCAGTGATGTGGAATGACTTCAGGATCTTTTTGAACTTGATTTGGCTTATCGTGTTAATTTAGCCTATTCAGCCTCTCAGGTATGTTTGATATGCTATTATGTTAGCTGAATAAATGTTAATGTTACGTTAACACGTACGGATACCTATTCAGTCTGCTGTTCTGTGTGCCATTGTAAAGTTGAATAACTTGCCTTTCCAGATTAAATGTCTGTTCTTGGGCTTGGATTTTGTGAAATTGTTTTTTAAATAAATGCGACGTATAGTCCAGTGACTTATATATGTTTTTTCCTCTTCAAAACGCATTTTTGACTGATGCGACTTATACTCCGGTGCGACTTATAGTCCGGAAATTACGGAAGGTTGTATGGCTTTACGCTCCCATATTGTGTATAAATTAATTTCCACCAAAACCAATTATTTGTTTTAAAAGACACAATTTCAGTGTTGCATTAACTAAACAATTGAAGGTACACTGCAAAATCTGATTCTCACACTGAAACTCATATAGACACACCAGCAGTGTACTTTTAAAGGGGTCATATTATGAGATTTTTTAAAAGATGTTAAATAAGTCTTTGGTGTCCCCAGAGTGCATATGTGAAGTTTTAGCTAAAAACACCATATAGATAATTTATTATAGCATGTTAAAATTGCCACTTTGTAGGCCTGAGCAAAAATGTGACGTTTTTGGGTGTGTCCTTGAACTCTTTTGCCGCCAACGTTTTTTTTTAGTTGCCAGCCAGCACCAGCATTTTTCATGATTTTCACAAAAGATGAATGCCTTCCAGAAAATGTTGTTCTTTAAATATATAAACATACAATATATCAAATAAAAGAACTGGACCTCTGCTTTCAAACAAAGAAAAAACTTTTATCCTACCTTCATTAATTCTCTTGTAATCACCTCTCAAATATGGGTAGGTTTCTTCAAAAACACCCAATTTTGAGCAAAAAGCTGAGATAATTCCATTTTTGTGAAGAACTTTTGATAAAAATCCCATTTAGAGCGATCTGTAAAACATACACGGACATGCATCTGCTTGCCCTAGGGGGATACTTACGGGTTTTATAAGTTGCGGAAGCTCCACCTGGTGGATAATAGCAGCCAAAAAACTTGTCATTGGCAGGGTAGCGTTTTCTCTGGATTGACGAGATAAGTCGTCAATGGCGGCGAAAGAGTTAAAAATGCTAATGTGCAGATAAAATGCAAACACTGATCGCAATGATGGTGGTTTGTTGCAATTGAAACTCAATTGGGCTGTCAATTATTTTTTCTCTATCTCTTTCTCTCTGCACTAAAGGCCAGTGTCGTGCTTGGATAGTGCAGATTAAGGGGGGGTATTATTGTAATTGCCCTACCTACCTCACAAAACAGGCAAAATCTGAACAACCTCATTTTTCACATGCTTGCAAAGAATGGCTTACCCAAAAAATTACTGGGTTGTTCTTTTTCACATTTTATAGGTTGATAGAAGCACTGGGGACCCAATTATAGCACTTAAACATGAAAAAAGTCAGATTTTCAAGCTATGACCCCTTTAACACCATGGATTTCGCTGTGGAATGTAAAAAAGATCATAACCCATAAATATTTCCTATTATGCCCCATATTTTATTTTATTTCTCAAGTTTATTACTTTATTGAAGCATTCCCTTTAAGTCACATGAGACGGTGTGGCCTACACTAGCAAGCTGGCTAATGTGTCTTAGTTGTGATTGTTGTTTGTTTAATAAATTCATGAGGAGTGACCTTCAACTCACTGTGCCGTCAACTGTTGACATTACACTGTTATGTGTATCTCTATTGCCCTAATGCAAAGGTCTAATGTGTTTGTTAGGCTATACAGAGATGTGTGTAGTTTTGTAGACATCAGGTCTTCTGAGATGGTTGAACTGAGATAAATTATATACATTCAGAGCCCTTCCGAAAAAGGTGCACGTTATTTTTTTCCTTTTATTCATAAAAAGAAAGGATCGGGTCTTGTTCATCAGATTTGTATTGACATTATTTATTGATATTCATTACCTAATGTACAGTATGCTGGATATAGAGCGTCGGATTTTGGACAGAAGCCACAACGGTGGTTCCACTTCACTTCGTCTGGATTTGGCTCCGAGTCTCTCCAGACAATGGTTCGGTTTTAACTGCCATTTCCTTTAATAGCGCTGAAGTTATGCGGCTCACGGCCGCCCATATCTCACGCTCTCGCTCATATCTCCTGTTTTCCTCATCCGAGCAGGCTGGTACAGAGGCGGATAGGAATGCTTAATTATTAATTGGCTTGTTGTGTTTGTGCCGGGAGGCAATAAATAACGTTCTCGTCTAATGAATAATGGGGTTGGTTCGGGGGCCCCAGCTCAACCGCGGATCCCCACAGTGAGCCATTAGTGTTTTACAGTGTCTCCAACGCTCGGAGGAAGCCGGTTTCCTGCCAGCCCATTACCCGAGCACCAGGGAGGCGGGCGACTGGACCTACTCCGGGGCAAAGTGGCCGACCCCGCCGGCCCGGGAGGACGAGTGTGTCCGCGGGGTCGGCTATGAGCCGGTGGAGAGGAACAAAAGGGTGACTAGTCAAAAAGTTTTACGCCGAAGTTTGCAATTAATAACTCGCGCAGAGCCCGAGGGGTCGAAGGTCTGTTAGTTTTGACTTGATCAGCATTAGAAATGGATTATTAATACAGAGATTTGCGAAGTGGTAGGTCATCTGGTTATTGAAATCTTTGGCTGGACTATTGTTATGTTAAGACCAAAATCAAAGCAAAAACTTTCCATTAATAGAAAAACATGATCAGTTTTGGTTGTGGAAATGACAACAGTGCTGATCAATAGCGCACATTGCACTTGGAGACAAAACAATAAAAGTAAAACAAATAATACATAAATAAAACACACTTTGGACTACAATAGAAAGTAATTTTTTTATAAATGGGTAAAAATCATCAGCCATCAGAATTTCTCATAAAGGCACCTTATACAGTCTTTCTTAGTTTTTCTAACACAACAGTTTATAATAAATGGCAAAAATATAAATATGATATTGTAAGACAATTATTTATATTTATATATAAGAAGTTTTTTCTGCAAACTATGTAACTTTGTGTGGCTCTAACATATCTGAATGATCCCACACATGCTTGCGTAAATCACACACACACACACACACACACACACACACACACACACACACACACACGCTGCATGTCTCCATGTCAGTTGATCCGTTCTGAAAGGTCATTTTTCAGTGGGAGAGGTAGACAGGTCTGTACAGAGATCAGATTGATTTGTCCCCAAACTTCACAGCATTGCAGCAGGAAACCTCACAAATCACCACTGTCCTACCTCCCGCTGATGCCCATGTTCACTGCGTGTGAATGTAAGCGTGTTAGAAAGTAGAAGAAAGTTCAAGAAATAAATAATCGCGATGGTATGTTGTAAAAATCTGTGTTGCTCATAAATTGTTATGCATGCATGTTTCATGATCTAAAGTGTGAACGCTGTGGTATATTTGCGGCAAAATTGTTGATCTGAAGAAACTCGTACAGTTGTTTGCCATCATTCTATCAATAGTTTTTTTTACAAAAAAAAACATTAATAAATTATCATCATTACACGTTTCACAGATTTTATTAATTTTAACTGACGAGTGTAAAGCAATAACATTAATAGGGCAAACATAATTGACAAAGACATGATTAAAAAAGTTTCCATGGCAGTTCGAATCCAACCCAAAGCCCTTTTACAGCATGCGTGTGTTTGTTGCTGTGTGTGTTTGTGCATATGCATGAGTAACTCAATAAATTCAAATTTCCTCAGCCTCTTTGTTCTGCATGTTTATTTCATGCGTGTGGCAACAGAGCTTCTCAAAGGTGCGAAGGAGCTTGTGAGGCCTCAGCGCAGGATAGGCTAGGAACCATGTGCCTTCATCAGTATGCATACTGCAACCCAATAGGCCCGCAGGGGGAAGAGTTAGTGTGCGACACGCATGGCTTCCCTGCTTTAATTTCCCTCCATTTGAGAACATTAGCCCTGACAAAGGCAGAGAGGTACAGGGGGACGACTGAACAAACACAGAGAGAGAGAGAGAGAGAGAGAGAGAGAGAGAGAGAGAGAGAGAGAGACGGAGAGAGAGAGAGAGAGAGTGAGGGAGACGGAGAGAGGCTTGACGGGGAGATTGGAAGAATGGATGAGAAGCGTGTGGAGAAACTAGGAGAATGGAAAGAATAAATTTAAAACTAAATTTTTCCTGAACAGATACACAAAGTAAAACCAACAACATCTGAATATAACTCGCTTAAACTTTTTTATAAAGGTAGTGGTGGTATCATGGTACAGTGGTAATGACAGATTGTAATACCACAACAATATGAATATTATATTTATAAGTCATTGCATTTACAGTTTTTTTTTTTTTAAAGAAAACCATTGTGCCACCATACATTAGTGGTAGTGTGTCCCAAATGTCCCTTTTCAAGTGGTTATAAAAGTTTTGTATTGTGGAAATTGTTTATTTTTATATTGTATAGTTTATATTTTTGGGTAATTTTGTGTTTTGTACTAACATTTGGAAATTTTGTATTGCGTTGCGTTAGGGTTCGATCCCATGGAACAGACATAATGACAAAATGTTTGCCTTGCAATGCACTGTAAGTCACTTTGGATAAAAGCGTAAATATAAATGGAAAGAAATTCTGTGTTTGACACAATGGGGAAAACCACAATATCTAGAAATATCTAGATAGAACTGTAAAATTAAAGCATGAAATACTCTGGTTGCACATGATTAAATTAAGTTTAATCAAAATGATTTTTCATAAAAAAATGTTTTTGGATCTACGTAATTTAATTACATACACCAGTTCAACATAAATGAATCGAGTTTTCTTAAAATGAAATAAATTCATTTTAATTAATGTTATTTTTATTTTAAGAAAACATAATTGAATCATGTGCAACCGATGTCCAAAAGTTTTTTTCAGTGTTATTAGATCCGGCTCTTAGTGTTGTAGTCAGGACCACCTAAACCGAGACCAAGCCATGACCGAGGCCGAGACAAGACCAAGACTTTAAAGGGTTGAGACCAAGTCAAGACCAAGACCAGTGCAAGTCACTGCATTAAAACACTTATGATAAAATGTGGAATATGCATATGATTAGGCACTTCTTGTCTGTGCGTGCGTGCGTGTGCGTGTGTGTGTGTGAGTGTATGTCATTAGAGAAGTTGATAAACTAATCAAAGGTATTGCAGATATGTGGGAATTTATCTTTGTCTATAAACAAATAAAAGTGAACAAACACTAAAGAGCTGAAATCAACTTAATCATTTATTCCGAACCGTCTTTCCATGGCTTGCCATCCACTTAACACAATGCAGGTGTTTTTTGTAATAAAATTAGAAAAATTGTCATTGGGAGAAACTTAAACAATGCGTAAACAATGCCAACATCATATGCCAAACCTGAATAAACTGCATAAAATTAATGATAAAAAATAAATTTGTGATGTGCCATCAGTTGTGGTCTTGACTGAGACTGAGACGAGACCGAGTAAAAAAGCGGTCGATTCCAAGACGAGACCAAGACCTTTAAAAAGTGATTTTGAGACCGGTCTCAAGAACTACAACACTACCGGCTCTGTATGTGATGCTATAACTTTTTTATGCAATGAGAATGCTGCGTATGCATGTTTAATAATTTGCCAGATGCTTGTGTCCTCAGTGACTAACAATGCATTTAAGGTATACAGCCTATTTGATCAACATGTTTTCCTTGGCAGTCAAATCCATGACATTGCAATCGCTTGCATCATGCATTCGCAGTTAAGGTACAAAGCGTTTCCCCAATGCTTTGTTTTCCTGTATGTGTAGGACAAAAGAGCAATGAAGGCCAAGAGTCTGGTCTCTTTAAGGATGTTTTCAGCAGTTGCTTGTCTTACTTATGTGTCAGATGGCCCAGCTTGTTTCTGAGCATCACTATGTATAGTGTTATTGACAGAAAAATCAATGACCTCATCAATCACAGTGAATGATGGAAAGAGATCCATCACCCGACTCAGATCTCTTGTCTGCGAATGACCAGTGTTGAAAACGTGTTGCTTAAGCAAACAAGACATGGATACACTCACAATAGTCTCAACTGACAGAACATGGTGCTGTAGCAACACCAAGGTCATGGGATTGGTTCCCAAGAAGCTGTTGCAATGTGAGATCTCTTGACATAAATACACTATAATATACATATCTATAGTATCAGTGGTGTGTCTGTCAAAGGCATATAATCCATAAATGCAAATGTATTATTATTTGAAACCTATGCTGCTTCTGAGTCACCTTCTTGCATACTATAAGGGAAATTAGTAGGTGAGGCGAGGAGTATGTCCGAATTCTTATACCACGGGGCTGTTGAATGCTTTATTCTTAATGGCTGAGAAATGTTCCATGGGTGTTGATTTTTTTTCTGTAAACCGCACACCTAACCTTTTAAATGTCTTAAAAATAGGCACCAGAGCAATTTTTGTGGTAACCGTGGTATAAGAGAAATAATTGTTTTATTTGATAATTGATTTGAAAATAATGCACACACGCTTCGCTCCGTGCCACATTACCACATTGGGTGTGCATTATTTTCGAATAATTCCACGGCCCGTTGTCAATTATTCCTTACATAAGAGGCATTAGGGCATGCGATACGTCCGCGATAATAATGGCGAAATTGCCCCAATTTGTCTGTGAACTACGGCTTTGTGTAGTAAATGCCGCTCCATCTGAAAGCAGGTATACTAATTAGGGAACTGGCTTTACTGACGAGATGTGCATGGGATTTATCGTGCAACCCTAGTAGGCATAAAGTACCTGGATGACCTACTACTTCCGGCAAGATTTTGAAGTGTGCATTCGATGAACGCTTTACTATCCCATGAGTCCCCTGGAAAGGAGTCATCTACCAAAGAAGGAGAGGCATTGTCATAGTTTTAAAAAATGTCAGAAAGCCATAACACGGCTCCATTCAAATGTAAATACAGAAGGAAAACAGCTGTTAGGTAGCGTGGACACCAAAGCTTTTACGCCGGCATATGTTTTTAATTGTTTCCAGTGGAAGCACAGCGTTTTTCAAAAAAGCCAGCAGCTGCCGTTTTATTTCCACACTGAAAGCTGACTCTCTGCGTTTTTTCCGAGCTAAGAGTTTAAATTTATTCAATTTCAGGTGAAAAGCTCAGCTTGTCAATGTCAGCTTTTACAGGGCCGTCCTATCACAGTGGAGGAGGGGCGGGACAAAAATTACAACAACCAACTGGTGCATCGTACAACGACTGATAAACAAAGCAGAAGTATCACAGCAACCAACGCGCTTCGCTAAAGTCTGCCGGGCGTTTTCAGCCGCGTAAAAAAGCTTTGGTGTGCACACCCCCTTACTTATGGCTAAATTGCGCTTGTTTAGCGTTATTCAAGTTAACGTCTCGCTTGTTGTTATGATGACATATGTTAGGTGATGTATAGTATATCCGAATTTCATTCATACTATCCATATTCATACTATATAGAACGTACCGATTTAACGGCCAATGAGTAAGTACTTCATCTAATTCAGTACCTACTGTCACAGTATGCGATTTCGGACGCAGGGTGAATTTCATTATGAAAAAGCCATAGAAAGTGGCCAGGTAATAAAACAAGCAAGCAAAAACAAATCTGTTCGATATTATGGCTGTGTGATGATAAACCAAATTATTGGTCCTTTGGACTGGTTTTTTTTCTGATATTTACTGTGAACCAACATATGCCTCATTGCCATGAATGAGATTATTAGAGGGGTAAATCTGATTACCTGCCCACAGCAAAATTACACTTTAACTTCGACAACCGGCTCATGGGGTCCAGTGGGTGGTGGTGTAGATCTGGTCAAGGTGAAACCGCTCGACCTCAAAGTTGCTTCGGACCACAGGGCAGTTTCAAAGAGGGAGAGGTTTGACTTTATAACACGAAAACAGATTAGCTCTCTTAAAATCTCTTTATCTCTTTTTCTTATTTAGTTCTCACCTGTAGCTTTAACTCAGTGTAGTGAAGCCCAGGCTCATATCTATGAAGATCATCACACTGTTCTTCTCCCCTCAGGTCAATCTCAGGAGAGGGTTACAGTTTCTCAGTCTCTGACTCAAACAGGCCTTCAGGTTTTCTTTAATACTGACTTCAAAGCTGCAGGTGGGAAGGTCAAAGACCAAAGTTTAACACCCCTGTTGAAATGACCAATATTCGTCATTGGGGTCCAAACTGACCAGCACCAAAACTGCAGTTGGGTCTTTTAACAAGAAAAACTACATGGCTTATAGCAGTGTTTACATTTTTGTCTTGTTAATCATGTGTTTTTTTTAAAGGTTTCTCAATTTGTTTTGCATAATATAAGTAGCACAGTAGTAATGATGTGAATTTTTTTGTTTTACAGAATTGTTCATCTAATGTAATTTAGGACACATGTAGAGTAGACTTTGATTTTGTCCTCAAAACAACATGATCTTTCTGTTTCTCACCTCTGTAAGGGGTGGTTCACATTTCAAGTCTAAAACCGCACAGATAACATGACTATGCCACTTTCCTTCTCCTTTCCCATGCGCATTCTGAAAAGTTGAAGTATTTTAAACTGTCTGCGACGCCGACGCTCCTGGACATGTGAAATAACGTATTTGTGCTCACAAAAGACGCGAAATGTGAACTCCCCCCAAGTAAACTTTAAAGATGGGTAAATGTGGTGGGTAGACTAAATTAAAGCTTATGTGGGCAACATAATCTTATGGCACTTGATAACTGTTTTACAACTTTACTAATTTGTATGTATTCGATGTATGATCTCTTTGTGCGTTTCGGTACAATCTACTATCTTCCCAGTGACATTACACTGTAAAAAGTAAAAGTTGGATCAACTCAAAAAATTACTTCAATTGGTAACTGCATTTTTTTTTTAATTTGTTTAAATAGTTTAGGTGTTACTATTTAAAGTAATTCACCTTAATTTTTTCATTTAAAATGAGAAAATGTAAGTTTATAAAGCTAATTTTTTTAAGTGTTACCAAGTGAAGTAACTTAAAGTACAGCAGCTTTCATTTTTTTACTGTATTTTCCGGACTATCAGTCACTTTTTTTCATAGTTTGGCTGGTCCTGCGACTTCTAGTCAGGTGCGACTTATATGTCAAAATTAATTCATATGAACCAAGAGAAATCATTAAAGTCTACAGCCACGAGAGTCCTCTCTATGCTGCTCCTGTATTTATGTAATTCAATGGATTCAGTGATGTGGAATGACTTCGGGACCTTTTTGAACTTGATTTTGCTTGTCGTGTTAATTTAGCCTATCCAACCTCCCAGGTATGTTTGATATGCTATTATGTTTGTTGAATAAGTGGGAATGTTACATTACATGTATATAGCACCTATTTAGCCTGCTGTTCTGTGTGCCATTGTTTAGTTGAATAACTTGCCTTTCCAAATTAAATGTCTGTTCTTGGGCTTGCATTTTGTGAAATAATTTTCTAATTTAACGTGACGTATAGTCCAATGCGACATATATATGTTTTACTTCTTCAAAACAATTTTTTGACTTATGCGACTTATACTTCGGAGCGACTTATAGTCTGGAAAATATGGTACAGTCTAGGTTTAGGGGTGAAGCTTCTCATCGGTTTTGTATGCTGCTTATCACACAGTTTAATACAAATTAGCCACCATAGTTGCGTCTTCCTGTAAGATAAGGCTTGTGTGGCATATGTAGATGGTACATCACTTATTCCAAATTATTAAAAAGGTACAGCTTGCAGGTAAACGAAAAGTGCCACACTTGAATTTTTGTCCCTCAGATTGCCTGTTTGTGTCTGCACACACCAGTACTCTGAAAGCAAAGTGAAGCAAATGGAACAAAGCCCCCCACTTGTCAAATCTGTCAGATCTCATTAGCATCCCATGTTTCCCCTGTGTTCGTCCGTCGTCAGAACCCCTATCTGTCTAGGAATGTGAGGTGGGTCTCGTCCCAAAATGAAACAAAGTCCATCCGTTAACGCCTTGTCTGCCCGTGGCCTCCACCGCACCTCGTTCCCCACCCCCCTACAAATCACAGAGTAAACCGCCAATCATTCATCACCGTGGTAAAGGGGTCATTATTGTCCCGATGACACCAGACATCCCCCGTGTGAACCGCGCCTCTGCCTCCTTTCTGTTTCAGAGGCATCCATCCAACAGGGTGAATGAAAGGTGTGGAGATAACACAGAAGAGATGGACACAGGGCAGAGATGGCAGGATAAGAGGCGAAATACAGGTGCTGCCCGACTCCTTTGTCACAGTGTTTGTCAGGCGTTGTGGGATGGATTGGTGGTTCAGGCCTCAAAAGATGCACGTACCTGACAGGATCCATCTTAGATTTATGGAATAGCGAGTAGCAAAAAGAAAGAAGTCTTTATGCTATTTCCAACACCTGTTTAATTCGTTTTATCGCACTATTTATATGGTAAGAAAAATTCGGGCAATCAAGCTGTACGTGTGATAACTTGAGCTATAGAGATAAACATTGATTTCTCTGAGTGATGACGCTGATGCGAATCAAAAGAGAGATAAGAATAGATTCGTTCCACAAAAAGTGTTACAAACCAAAGAAA